>NW_013955196.1:22928-23808 GCF_001266775.1 Austrofundulus limnaeus
TTATTAAAGTATATAAGACAGACTCGACTGTATGAAAGAATATAGTTTTTTTTAGAGCTGTTCCAGTCCACTCCACACCAGCAGGTGGCGGTAATACACCTGAACGTTGTTTGCCAACCGCCATAAAACACCACAGAAGAAGAAGAAGAAAGATGGCGGCCCACAGCTGCAGTGCAGAGCGAGGTTTGTTACAGCTTTAATCCTTTAAGTAACGCTGGTCTGATACTGGTTTTATTCAGGAGGTTGGTTCTGTTGTGGTGTGGTTCTGTCAGAACAACTGGTTCTACATTTATCTATCGATGGTTCCAGTTCAGAACCGGTTTGTTCCCAGTTGTTCCAGTCACCTGAGCCCAGGTAAACAAGAGTAAATCCGTCCTGAACAAAGATTAACAACATCTGCCTGCAGGAAGTGAAAAACTAAACAAACACTGTTAAAAACAGGAAGTGAAAAACTAAACAAAAACACTGTTAAAAACAGGAAGTGAAAAACTAAACAAACACTGTTAAAAACAGGAAGTGAAAAAACAAACACTGTTAAAAACAGGAAGTGAAAAACTAAACAAACACTGTTAAAACAGGAAGTGAAAAACTAAACAAACACTGTTAAAACAGGAAGTGATGATGAAAGTTGTTATTGATCAGGGTTTGTTCTTAATTATTACTGATGTGGATAATTTTAATCCCACACAAACATTAAATCTGACATCAGATTATCAGAGGGAAGTTATTGATGTTAGTTTAGATGAAATCAGCTCCTGTTTCTGCTGCAGTTTGTGATCATTTCATCTGGTTCTGATCTCAGTGTTCAACATGTTATCACCATTTTTTAGGAAAACACTCACATCCTGGTTTTTATTTAAAGCATCTGTATCCTATAAAC
>NW_013955197.1:0-325 GCF_001266775.1 Austrofundulus limnaeus
GTGTCCACATCAAGACATACGTCCAACTTGTGTCCACATCAAGACATACGTCCAACAGGTGTCCACATCAAGACATATGTCCAACTTGTGTCCACATCAAGACATATGTCCAACATGTGTCCACATCAAGATATACCTCCAACGTGTCCACATCAAGACATATGTCCAACATGTGTCCACATCAAGACATATGTCCAACATGTGTCCACATCAAGACATACGTCCAACATGTGTCCACATCAAGACATATGTCCAACATGTGTCCACATCAAGATATACCTCCAACGTGTCCACATCAAGACTTATGTCCAACATGTGTCCACAT
>NW_013955197.1:483-3453 GCF_001266775.1 Austrofundulus limnaeus
AGTCAGTCAGTCAGTCAGTCAGTCAGTCAGTCAGTCAGTCAGTCAGTCAGTCAGTCAGTAATACTATTAGTAATATTCAGGTAGAAATTAAATCTACAAGAAGCTGATCTGTTTGTTTTCTGTTCTGCAGCAAAGGCTGATGGGAAATGGAGTTCCAGAGGATGGAGCCCCCCTGCAGGTGAGGAAGCTGCACCACAGAAACATCTGGAGACACGCTGTCCTGCAGCTGATCTGAGATGTTTAACAGTCCTGATGTGTTCCAGATGTTTACTCCCGGACACAGGAGGATCGCCTCAGACTTCACAGAAGCCAGCAGAAAACCCTCCCCTGACAGTCCACAGGTATACACTCACCTGTCCCCCTGCCTCGTACATCACCGACTCATCCATTCATCCAGTGACCTCATTCATTGACTCACTCATTCATTATCACCTGTTCTCCCTCCAACCAGCTCTCTAACAGGCACAAGCTGCGGAGGAATCTGTCCAATCAGAGCACAGGCTTCAACCAGCTGCATGTAGGTTCTGATTGGCTGTTGGACTGTCCGTCAGGAAGTGACAGTGCTCGTACTAACCTTTGATCTAACACCTTATTGTTACCTGAAGGGAACTTTTTGGGTAGATCAAATTTTCCAGATGTGAGACTTCTGCCTAGAGAGCCGCCGAGTGTTTGTCCTCTAACTGTACTAATCCCTCACTGTGTCTCTGAAGGGTTCTGAAGTCCTGCTTGGGTCCAGCTGCTGGTCCTGTTGTTGCTTTTCACAGGTTCTGACCCGTTTGTTCACAGCCGTACAAATAAAATGTCTCTGGTGTTCAACCGTTTGGTCCAAACTGAGACAACAGAAACTGCTGAGACAGATTTAACAGTTCAGGGACACGTCTGACATGTGTCCACATCAAGACATATGTCCAACATGTGTCCACATCAAGACATATGTTCAACATGTGTCCACATCAAGACATATGTCCAACATGTGTCCACATCAAGACATATGTTCAACATGTGTCCACATGAAGACATACGTCCAACATGTGTCCACATCAAGACATATGTCCAATATGTGTCCACATCAAGACATACGTCCAACTTGTGTCCACATCAAGACATATGTCCAATATGTGTCCACATCAAGACATATGTCCAACATGTGTCCACATCAAGACATACGTCCAATATGTGTCCACATCAAGACATATTTCCAACATGTGTCCACATCAAGACATATGTCCAACATGTGTCCACATCAAGACATATGTTCAACATGTGTCCACATCAAGACATATGTTCAACATGTGTCCACATCAAGACATATGTTCAACATGTGTCCACATGAAGACATACGTCCAACATGTGTCAAAAACTGCAGACTGTTTTAACAGTCCAGGGACATGTCCAATATTTCTCCTAAACAGAGGATGTCCACATGAAGACATATCCATGATCTCACAGAACTACAAACCATAAAGCTGAACTAGAGATCTCTTTAGTTCGGTTTTCAGATCAGACCTCCAGTTTAAACTTTATATTTGGATTCTTGTCATCACTGAAAACATTTGACTGAAATTAAGAATTCAAAATGAAAAATTATTTAAACTAAATAATTTTTAACTTTTATTGATACGTGAGCTTTGATGACCTGAAGTGTTAAATCTTCAGACRAACTCTTTAATTTCCTTTTCATGCAGTCGGGTACAGAAGTCCCAGCAGTTTGTTTGGGTTTGTTGCTCCCGTTCAACCAGAACCAAACAAGGAAACTATAAAACCATTCTTTCAAACCAGCTTTCTTTACAGATAAGACAATAATCAGGTCCACATTCCTGCGAGTTTTCTGCAGATAACCGACACAGTTAAATCTTTAAAGGCCTTTCAGGAGGTTCTGGGGGTCAGTGGGCAGGTTCTAGGTCCAGTTAACAAGTTCTTCCAAGTCCTGATTTCCTGGAAACTGATTCTGGGACAAAGCAAGCTGATGAATAAAGGCCGTCAGGGAGACAGACTTCTACCACTCCCATATTTACTCCAGAGTCACATTTCAGAGTGGACCTGAAGACTCACCTGTGTCTCCGTGTCTCTACAGAGCCACCTGCTGGAGAAGGCAGGGATCATCAACAAGACCAAGGTGGCTGACAACAGCAAGAGGATCAGGTGAGTGCTGGTCCATGTGTCTCTGAGGTCTTTGTGGAGACGAAGCATCACAGTCCTGCCGACTGAAGACAGTTTTTCATTTGAAACTTTGTGTTTCTGTTGGACAGGAAGAATTGGAGTCAGTCCTGGACCGTCCTCCATGGGGGGATTCTCACCTTTTTCAAAGACCCCAAATTTACTCCAGCTGGGAATGCTGTAAGAACCAGTTCCAGATCCTTAACTAGGTCTCTAGGGGTCCTCATGGCATCCCTGTTTTCAGCTAGTTTCCTGTTAAACTCTGGACCTGTGTCTCTGAGACAGGACTAATTAGGACAGAAAATTAACTTTAAACATTAAGAGGATCAACAGTAATGGTGATGATAACCTGTCTTYCTCAGAGCAAAGCTTCACAGATTGTTCCAGAATACACCGTCGACCTGCGAGGAGCGTCCATCCAGTGGGCCTCCAAAGACAAGTCCTCTAAGAAACACGTTCTAGAGGTAYGCTGCAGACCTCCACATCTGCTTCTGATGTTATAGCAGAAGCTCCACCTCTCTCTTTCTATGTCACGGTGTTGTGTTGTCCTGCTGTTGTTTGTTGTTGTTGACAGATGTTACAGCCGTGTGTGACTGTGGTGTTTGTGTGTGTTTGTGTGCAGCTGAAGACTCGGCAGGGCTGCGAGTATCTGATGCAGTACGACACAGAGAGCATCATCACTGACTGGTTCAAAGTGGTCCAGGAGACCATCCAACATCTGACAGTGCAACATGTGGTACACACACACACACACACACACACACACACACACACACACACACACACACACACACACACACACACACACACACA
>NW_013955197.1:3518-5136 GCF_001266775.1 Austrofundulus limnaeus
CACACACACACACACACACACACACACACACACACACACACACACACACACGGTCTCTCCAGTCACATCTCACCACCTCTCCGGTCCAGATCATCCAATCACACGACTTCAGTTCTTTGCAGATGATCCCCACCTTTCCCACCTGATGACCTCGTGGTCTCAGGTCTGGTCTCTGAGATCTCAGGGATCTGTAACACCACAAAGACTCTGAGTCCTCCTGCTGCTGAAGTTGTTCCCATCTTTGGTTCTTTGGTTCTTCTTCCAGGAACAGGAGCATCCCAGTGACGATGACGATGAGACCGGCTCAGAAAAAGAGGACAAAGACAGGAAGAGACCCGGTGAGTCTTCTGAACCCAGTCTGATGTTCTGAACAGGTTCTTCTGTTTGGGTGGCTCTGTTTGAGTCACTCCTGAACAAACAGGAAACTGCTTCCTGTAACTTCAAAATAAAAGCTCCAGAGTGTAGCTGGATGGTTGTTTTTCGACTGATTGTGCGCTCAGTTCTTCTCTTTGGATTCAATCAGATATTTGTATTTTTGTTTGTTTGTAGCCAGCAGGACTTCTTCACAAGCTGACGCGGAGCAGAGCCGAATCCGGCGCAGGCTGAGACGTTTCCTCCAGAGGAGGCCGACGCTGCAGAGCGTCAAAGAGCGAGGATACATCAGAGGTACGAAACGAAGCAGAACACCTCCTGCTCTGGGCTTGTCCCTAAGGCTGACCCCAGCACAGATCCATCACATTCAGATGTCTTCTGGTCCTGAAGGAAACTACGATAAATACAGCTGATGTTTCTTGTTTTCTCGCTGTCTGAAACTGTTGCTCTCAGATAACGTCTTCGGCTGCCACCTGGACACCCTCTGCCACCGGGAGAACACCACCATCCCTAAATTTGTGGAGAAATGTGTCCGAACGGTGGAGAGGAGAGGTGAGGAGACAGACCACCCCACCATTCATCCATTCGTTAAAGGAGAGCCGGTCAGCAGCTTAGTGTTCCTGAAGACTTCCTGTCCACGTGCACGTCCCTGTAACCACGTGCACATCCCTGAACCCTGTGACTGACTCTGTAAAGCGTAGTCTTCGTTAGCAGCAGTTTAGATGTTTTAAAATCAGAATGAAGCTGACTTCAGCTGATTTTTGGACATTTGGGTTTTCAGGTCTGGATATCGACGGGATCTACAGGGTCAGTGGAAACCTGGCCGTGATCCAGAGACTACGACACAAAGCCGATCATGGTAATTATTACACATCCAGAACACAGGAAGTAACTATCCTAACCCTAACCCTAACCAGGGTTATGACTCAGTAGAGTTTCTGATGTAGTAAAGGAGAAGGTGAGAGGCAGGTACCTGCATTTCCAGACAGGATCACCTGGTTCAGATAAACTGAAGGTGTTTCAGTTCTGGTTCTGTGGTTCTGCAGAGGAACATCTGGACCTGGAGGACGGGCAGTGGGAGGAGATCCACGTCATCACCGGAGCGCTGAAACTTTTCTTCAGAGAACTTCCAGAGCCACTGTTTCCTTTTAGCAGCTTCGAAAAGTTCATCGCTGCCATCCGTCAGTACACACACACACACACACACACACACACACACACACACACACACACACACACACACACA
>NW_013955197.1:6136-8669 GCF_001266775.1 Austrofundulus limnaeus
CACACACACACACACACACACACACACACACACACACACACGGTCTAGTACAGCTGTCTTTATGGGGACATTTCATTGACTTCTATTCATTTCTACAGCCTAACCCTAACCCCGAATGAGGACCAGGCTTTGTCCAATAAGTACTCACTGGTCCCCACAAATAGGGGTGTATGCTAAAAATGGTCCCCACATAGTAGTGAATACCTGCCCACACACACTCTGTCAGTAGTTTACAGCAGCAGCTCTGTGTTTGTTTGACAGAAGTCCCAGATTACAGCCTGAGGGTTTCCTACATGAAGGACCTGGTCCGGACTCTGCCTCTGCCAAACTACAACACCATGGAGCTCCTCTTCAAACACCTGCGCAGGTGAGTTACCCTTCAGACAAGGTCTAACTCCCTCAAGACCAGGACTAACTCCCTCAAGACCAGGACTAACTCCCTCAAAACCAGGACTAACTCCCTCAAGACCAGGACTAACTCCTCCAGACTAGGACTAATGCCTACAGACTAGGACTGTCACCCCTCTAGACCATGGACTAACCCCCCTAGACAAGGACTAATGCCCTCCAAACCAGGACTAACCCCTCCAGACCAGGACTAACCCATTTAGACCAGGCCTAATCCCCTAGACCAGGACTAGCATCCCCTAGTCCAGGACTAACGCTCTCTAGACCAGGGCTAACCCCTCCAGACCAGAAMTAACCCCATAGACCAGGACTAACACCTCTAGACCAAGTCTAATCCCCTCCAGACAAGGACTAACCCCTCCAGACTAGGACTAATTACTCTAGACCAGGACTAATCCCCTCTAGACCAGAACTAACCCCATAGACNAACCCCTCCAGACTAGGACTAATTACTCTAGACCAGGACTAATCCCCTCTAGACCAGAACTAACCCCATAGACCGGGACTATTGCCCTCTAAACCAGGACTAACTTCTTTAGACCAGGACTAATGCCCTCCAGACCAGGACTAACCCCTCCAGACCAGAACTAACCCCATAGACTAGGACTAATACCTCTAGACCAGGACTAATCCCCTCTAGACCAGAACTAACCCCATAGACCGGGACTAATGCCCTCTAAACCAGGACTAACCTCTTTAGACCAGGACTAATGCCCTCTAAACCAGGACTAACCTCTTTAGACCAGGACTAACCCCTCCAGACCAGGACTAACCCATTTAGACCGGGCCTAACCCCCTAGACCAGGTCTAACATCCCCTAGTCCAGGACTAACGCTCTCTAGATCAGGGCTAACCCCTCTAGACCAGAACTAACCCCATAGACCGGGACTAATGCCCTCTAAACCAGGACTAACCTCTTTAGGACTAACCCCTCCAGACCAGGACTAACCCATTTAGACCGGGCCTAACCCCCTAGACCAGGTCTAACATCCCCTAGTCCAGGACTAACGCTCTCTAGATCAGGGCTAACCCCTCCAGACCAGAACTAACCCCATAGACCAGGACTAATACCTCTAGACCAGGACTAATCCCCTCTAGACCAGAACTAACCCCATAGACCGGGACTAATGCCCTCTAAACCAGGACTAACCTCTTTAGACCAGGACTAATGCCCTCCAGACCAGGACAAACCCCATAGACCAGGACTAATACCTCTAGACCAAGTATAATCCCTTCCAGACCAGGACTAACCAGCAGTCTTAGTTCTGTTAGGTCTAGTTAGTCCTAGATAAATATAAATTCAATCTGCTGTATTTTAAATCATGACTCAGCATAAAAACTCTGTTAAACAACCTGATCCTTTGAAACCAGAACCTGAACCGGACTCTGGACCACTCAGTTCTGTCTGTAAACCCCTCTGGTTCCGTTGGTCTCTTCTCAGGGTGGTCGAGCACAAAGACTCCAACAGGATGTCGGTTCAGAGCGTCGCCATCGTGTTTGGACCCACGCTGCTCCGCCCGCAGACCGAGTCCGCCCACATGACGGTCTACATGGTCTTCCAGAGCCAGATCGTGGAGATCATGCTCAACGAGTTCAACACCGTCTTCTCCGAGACGTAGAACCCCTCCAGAATCACGTGGAGACMTTTAGAACTCTTCAAACGCATCCAAGAACCTCCAGACCTCGACTGAAACCAAAGTCCAGGTTTACCACTAAGACAGTCCGAACCCTATAAAGGTCTGGTCTGGTTCTGAAGAACCCAGATCCTCCAGCCCTCGGACTTTGTGTTTTATGTTATTTTTATAGTGAACTTTAAAAACTCTTAAAGGGATTCAGATCTAGACCCTGCGGGCTGCTCGAGACCCGGCTCTAGAAAGGATCTGCTACGAAAGGAACCCCAGCAGAACCCTGAGCTGCTTGTGGAGCGCACGTTCTTCTCTTTCAGGGTTTGAAACCTTCAGAATCTCTGTAGCTGTGTTTCCATTGACCATGAAAATGCGCAAATTAGAATTTCGAAAATAAATTAGCTCGATGGAAACACGTCAATTTTCAAAAATATTACGTTTTTCGACAAAATGTTTTTGCTCTAGGATGAGGTGGTTTTTCGGCCATATCGAAATTGGTG
>NW_013955197.1:9669-12330 GCF_001266775.1 Austrofundulus limnaeus
TATTCACCTAGTACAGGCTATGTTTAACGCTGCCAGGAGACATAGGGAAATAAACGCAATGTTAAACTACGCAGCAGAAAGGCACGTGCAACTACGCCGGGCTAACATCCGGGACGAGGCAGGAAAGCGGAAACAGCTGAACGTCACGTGAGGTAAATATGCGTTACGTCAGAATTTATTCGACAAACATGTTTCCATCTACCGTTTTGTGCATTAACTACTTTGCGAATCATCCAAAAACCACCTCAAGCGAGCGTAAAAACTTTTTAGCGAACTGAGGATTTTTTTTCAAATTTTGCTGTTTCCATCAGACTTTTTTCGCATTTTTAATGCGACACTTCTAAATGCGCGTCAAAAAGCCTTGATGGAAACACGGTTACAGACATCAGTGAGGGGTGTTTCTGTGGAAGTTGTTTTGTTGATGTATACAGAGTTAATATAAACACATCTGGGCTCAGGCACAGCGCGTGCTCCGTCTGTTGGTTCTGTTCACATCAAAACCTCTCATTCAGAAAATCAACCGAGTGTCCAAAGAAAT
Organism: Austrofundulus limnaeus; assembly: GCF_001266775.1. Taxonomy (NCBI): domain Eukaryota; kingdom Metazoa; phylum Chordata; class Actinopteri; order Cyprinodontiformes; family Rivulidae; genus Austrofundulus; species Austrofundulus limnaeus. The sequence continues at coordinate 10,208 of NW_013955197.1, forward strand.
TCTGTTGATTCTTCAGTTTTTGTTTAAATATGAATTAAAAAATAAAAACTCAACAGTTCCAATGCAGTGTTGCAACTCTGCAACTTTCATCAGTTTTCACACAGACTGAGCTCTGCTTTTTATCACAACAGAAGAAAAACCCTTCTGTGTCCAAACATACAAGCTTCCTCCAGGGTTTCTGCAGGAGGAGACCTGAGACGTGCAGCTCTGCACAACAGATTACATGTAACTCTGACTAAAGCAACATGAACCAGACGTTATGCATAAATCTAAAATTTGATTAAGAAACAATAATATCAGTTTACCCTCCTCAACGTTTTGCAACATGAGCATAAAATTTCGGCAGCAGAATGATTTACTGAAATAGTCTGGACTGTGTGAGCTTAGTGTTGGACAGGATCTATTAAACATAGCAGTTATTGTAAATGCACTGAGCCCACAGTGAATCTGCTGACTCATGTTTTCACTAGAAGGGATCTGATCTGTTAAGATCCTGGTGGGTTAGTCTGGTCACTGCTCTGTTTCTGACACATAGGAAAGACTGGCTTCAAATCCAGAAGGATCTTTTACTATTTGTGAAGATACAGTACCCTCCACAAGTATTGGAAGATCAAGTCCAATTCCCTCAGTTTTGTTGTTCACTGAAGACATTCGGGTTTAAGATCAAAAGATGAGACAAGAGCTCWGAATGTCAGCTTTTATTTCCTGGTATTTACATACAGGTTCTTCTAAAAAAATTAGCATATTTTGATAAGGTTTATTATTTACTGTAATGTACTGATAAACATTAAACTTTTATATATTTTAGCAAAGCAATAGAAAGTATACTGTTAAGAGCCAGATTTAGGTTGTCTTTTTACAAATTGTATTTATTAGATAAGAAAATGAAAACATTTTTCCAGAGTTATAAATATTATTTTACGTTACTTTTCATGTGTTCTGGTTTAGGTAAATAAAGAGAATTTATTATAGGTCATTTAAAGAACTGTTTTTCTTCTATAGAAATCCAACCAGTAAGACATTTGTTCTGTAACAAATGACACTAAGGTTAGTTTTCTTTCCTGAGGTAAGAATCCCAGAGACACACAAACATCCCTGTCCTCCACAGCTGAGTGTGTCCTGCCCTTAAAAAGGCAACAACACACACATCACCTCACGCCWCACTGAGGAGGAGCGGCCCAGAGAAGACGAAACACCCAGACAAGATATTAACGTTTGTTCATGAAATTGTTTCTGTTAAACCCTGAGCTGATGTCTGACATGATGGTCACGGAGGGAGTTCTGTCCAATCAGCTCATTCTGACACTAGCTGTGTTTCCATTCACCATGAAAATGCGCAAATTAGAATTTCTAAAATAAATTTGCTCAATGGAAACACGTCAATTTCGAAAAAATGTTTTTCAACAAATTGTTTTTGCACTAGGATGAGGTGGTTTTTCGGCCGTATCGAAATTGGTGTTTTTTGCAAAACTTCAATGGNACTCTGAGTTTAACAGGTTAACTCTGAGTTTAACAGATTTAACTCTGAGTTTAACAGGTTAACTCTGAGTTTAACAGATTAAATCTGAGTTTAACAGATCAACTCTGAGTTTAACAGATCAACTCTGAGTTTAACAGATCAACTCTGAGTTAAACAGATTTACTCTGAGTTTAACAGATCAACTCTGAGTTTAACAGGTTAACTCTGAGTTTAACAGGTTAACTCTGAGTTTAACAGATTAAATCTGAGTTTAACAGGTTAACTCTGAGTTTAACAGATCAACTCTGAGTTTAACAGATCAACTCTGAGTTTAACAGATTAATTCTGAGTTTAACAGGTTAACTCTGAGTTTAACAGATCAACTCTGAGTTTAACAGGTTAACTCTGAGTTTAACAGGTTAACTCTGCTCCACTAGTTCTTCAAGCTGTGCTGCATTCAAACACTGTGGGAAAACACAGTTGCTGTTCTGTTTTTCAAATTAAACACTGAAAAGATTTTTGTTTTTCTTTACGTTGTGGTTTCATCAGTCGAGTTGTTTATATTGTTTCTACCAACAAGTGGAAAGTTTCACAGAAGTTTAGTTTTAATCTGAGATCTTCATCAGAAGGTCCTGAGGATGAGGAGCGGGGTATGGAATAAATC
>NW_013955198.1:0-3229 GCF_001266775.1 Austrofundulus limnaeus
GACACATTTTTCCCCTGTGGTCCCAGCATCCTCCAACTAAAAAAATTATAATTTTTTCTTTTTTTTCTTAATTTTTCCCTTGTCTTCTAGGAGACACACCTTCTGTCATTTCTTCCTTATGGGAGCCGGATCTCAACAAGCTTCCATTATATTCACCCCCTCATCCAATTTAAATAACCAGCCTGCAATGTTAATGTGTATACAGCTATACCACAAAGCCGTATTTTACACTGCTCTGACAGATTACGTTACAAACTTTAAAAGCTCACCCCCTCTACTCGTGTGCACTACGGCAGCCTTTAAATCCCAATATGGGAACCTCCTATCCTACTAGTTTAATACACCGGCATCTAATAAAATTTATAACACCCAAAATAATCCCCTGCTTATGTACCCATTACTACTTTTCCGCTAACGTCAAGCCTCTATTGACTTTATTACTTATTAGGGCACTCAACAGCTCTGTGGCCGAAATCCCCACAAGTGAAACACGTCATAGACGCCCGCTGAATTTTTCTCTCAACTTTTCCTAATCGGAGACATTTTGTCTTTCCCATTCTCACATGATTGTGCCCCTCTTCCTTTAATGGCTGTGATGTCAACCCTTGAGTTAGTTTATTCACAGTTATCTCCAGTCGATTTACTCTGTCCATAAGCTCTTTCATCTGACGATCAGTACACTGTGCTTGTTGTAGACCTGTCACACTGCTTGTTGACACACTCCCCAGCCCCATACTTAACTCACAGTCTGTGACAGCCTATGGTAACCAGTTGCTTTTTACCAGCGCTCATAATTATGCCAGACCTATTCCTTTTGGAGGGTTTTTTTTCCAATAAACCAGCTAACAAGCGTATATTTTTGTCTACCTATTTCGGACGGGCTCGGAAGCTTGAAATGGAAAAATAGCTTTGACACACGGTTTCAACCTGAAAATTATATTGGTACCTATATATTATTTCTTTTTTTTTTCTAGACAAAGGCTGCTGACTAATCTATAACAACTAGGTGCTGAGAGAGAGAGATTTCAATATTGCCCTTTTGATCGAACTTGTTTTACACCAAAGATTGTTGACTTTAAAATATTATCGCATGGAAGAGATTAATAAATTCAAAGGCCAAGTTTAATGACCAGTTCCATATGTAAAATAAAAACCAGATTTAACTCAGAACTATTATCAAATTTCCCTGCTGATCTTTTTGTTTTTACAACCAACACATGCAGGTAGGTTCAAATTTTATCACTATCGTTTCTTTTCTTTAAATTATGAGGAAGAATAAATAAAGACACCAGAAAGTTACAGGTACTGCTGAATCATTACTATTTCAGTTTTCAAACCCTGTCTGAAACCATTCATTGTAATTAAATTGATAAGGTTTATTCAGCCAGAAATGTTTTGTCTTAAGCGCACAACCTCAGCCACTCTCCAGCTACTTTGTACTCTCYATCTCTTTAGGGACACAACATCCGTATTATTCAACTAGATTTCAAGGTGTTTGTCTAACAGCTTAGTCTGCGGACACAGATGTCATTTAAGCTGTTTGTCATTCAAGGCCCTTTCAACAATCACCCCTCTTCCTAAAAACCACATCCATGACCCACTTAACAGGCCCCAAATTTTCTTCAACCATACATCACTCATATACACACAAAAAAGGATAGAAATAAAGAGTTTGACCCCTGGATTTATTCCCAATGTCGTTGTATCCCACCTTTAAGTAAGGATTTTTGTAACCATACGAAAGTCCTCACCAGGAAATCACAAATTACAATTCATGGATTTTCCTAATGACAGGCATCTTAACTGGCCCATGCTCCCCACCATAAATTGTTAGTTTTTTACCCAACCTGTTTAGCACAGTCTTTTATAGAAGAAGACTCACTCGGGCTTTCGGAAAGAGCTCATAAAACGGCCTGACAAAAAGGTAATATTTTCACACGCAACATGCACCAAAAAATATATTAAAACACATATTCCACTTCCTAAAGGGCCCAATTTATTGTATGGTTGCAAACCCCCACAGACCGTTATGTCCAAACGCTTATAAACCGTCTTTTAACCGTCCAACCACTCCGCGTTTGTAATGACTAACGGTGAACACCATGCTGCCTTTGCTAAGTCGACACACAGTCTTAGCTTAGCAAAGCTAACACATAGCGGGACCATTCCAACGCTCAGCTACACACCCCAGCATGCAGAAACACTGATTGCCGCACAGTCCTGTTTGTTTATCAAAATGGAAAGCAAAAAATGATTTTGCTCACCTGTTTTCTGGCGCCCAGAACGTATGTCGACACGGCAGTCCCACCGCTAGGCCTAGTAGCCGAACTCACACAACAGCTCACTACTCGACTTGCAGTCTGACGTCGGGGTCACCAAAAACTGTAAGAAAATTCGTATTCAATAAACTGAAGTTGATATTAAAAACACGATTGTTAAATACAATGATTTGTAGAAGGAATTAAACCATACAACACCAGAATTCTGGATCTGAGTGAGGTTTATTGTCACTCAAGCTGACAGGAAACCAACACTACCGGAAAACCAGTAAGTTAATGTATATATACACCTTCTTCAATGCCTGCATTCGCCCCCTACTGACCTACGGCTGAATCACAGGCATTCAAACAAAATCCTCAGCTAATGTCATCGCAACGTTTAATCATGTGTTGTCCCATATTTCGGACATGCAACTGAACTTATTTCAATCAAAACATAATAGATTAAACACTGTTAACATTACAAAAAGGAAAACCTAAGAATATAGTGTGCTTTTAACGTCAGTACTAACCTATATTAAATTTAAATTTCTTCATACCTTTGGATTAATCCTCCCTCTCAAGAGTCGATTCTTCTGGATACATGTAAGCAAAGAAAAGCAATTATTATTTAAATTTTCATATCCAAATCCTCTCGGTGTCAAGTACTCACCTGGGGTCTCATTTATAAAGGATTGCGTGGAAACCATACTAAAAGTGAACGTACGGCCAAAAGGCGGAAATGGCGTACGCCAAAAAAAATTCAGATTTATAAAACCATACGTACGCACGTTTCTGCGCATCTTTCCTTTATAAATCACAGCCGCACGTCAGAGTTTGCGCACGAGGTCCCGCCTCAGGTTCTACCCTCTACACGCCCACATTCAACCATAAACAGTCAATGAAAAGTACCTCATGAATGTTAAGATGTGTCAGCTGATCAATGCCAACAAAAGTGATTGGTTCAGACA
>NW_013955198.1:3745-5594 GCF_001266775.1 Austrofundulus limnaeus
TGATGGCAGCAGCAGAATGAATCCTGAAGTGTACAGAAACATTTTCTCTGCCAAATTACAGAGAGATGTTTCCAAACTAATCCAGAGTGATTTTATCATGCAGCAGGAAAATGACCCAAAACTCACTGCCAACAAAACTAAGGACTTCATCAGGGGGAAAGTGGAAGGTTTTAGACTGGTCAAGACAATCACCTGACCTGAACCCAACAGAGCATTTCACCTCCTGAAGAGGAGACTGAAGAGAGAAACCCCTCGAAACAAACAAGAACTGAAAGAAGCTGCAGTAAAAGTCTGGAACAGCCTCACAAATGAAGAATACAACAGTTTGGTGTCGATGGGTCGCAGGCTTCAGGCGGTCATTGCAAGCAAGGGTTATTCCACCAAATATTAAATGTTATTAACTTTAAGGTCATTTGTTCCAACACTTTTGGAGGGGACTAACAGGTTTGGTGAAGGGACAGACCCAGGGCGCAAGCAGGTTTCAAAAATGTAACAAAATATTTATTTAAATAACAAAAGAGGGCTGATGGCAGCAAACTTACAAGATGAACGAGGATCACAGGCAGGGGGAACAGAACAGAAACAATGATCCGACAAAAGACTGAGACAGGACAGGGCTTAAATACACTGACAACTAATTACTAAACAGAAAACACCTGAGGAGAAACACAAGGGTGACAATCAAGGTAATGTGGGGCAGCTGGGCTGAGACACACTGGGGAMACATAGAAAACACTAGGAAAACCAAGGAGAATAAATACAGATTATGACACTGACTGCAAGTTGGCAGCAGTCAGCCAGCCATTTGTCTCCTCCACTCCTGAGGAGCCTGAGATTATAATGCTAGCTCAAACATTAACATTGTAAGTAAACGTTTGCACTAAGGTCCCATGGCTGAATATGAGTGGATTAACCAACACCAATTGCTGATGCAGGGTTACCAACTGTTCCGTATTTTCAGTCAAATTGAAGTGTCCTGATTAGAACACTCTTTCTCCTGACAATCAGAGCCGTCATGTTACAGAAGGCAGGAAGGCATTTGTTTAACACCCCGAGCTGAGGGGGTTCTGAGGGACAGTTGTGAAAGGGCCAAATGCAACCACCATATGAAACACTGAGGGTATTGAAATGGCCTGTGGTTCTGGTTCTGCAGAAGTCTCCTTATCACCCATTTGTTTGTGTTCCATCAGTGTCTCAGTCTGCACCTGTTGTCCTTCAGATGTCAGCTAATGCGATTTCTCCTGTTTGTTTCCAGCCGGAACTTGGTTCAGGAAATACTTCATGTTTGAAACGAACAGCTCTGCTCCAGATCTATTAAGAGGCATTCCATCAGACTTGAACAGATGTCGTTTCTCCCAAAAGAGATCAAAATTATCCATATATCTCACAGAGTGGTCAGCACAAAACTTTTCCAAAAAGCAATTAAGAGCGAACAGTCGAACCTCTCAGTCCCTACTTTTGCTGTAGGAATTGGTCCACCGATTAACACATCCATGTTGAGATTTTTAACTGCATTCATCTACTGAATGAAATCCTTCTTCAGGATTTCTGACTGTCGATTCATGACTTCATCCCTTCCAATGAATGATGAGCGTCTTCAGAGCTGGATACTTAGACGTGATTTCCAGAATCTTCTCTGCGAGGTCAGACACTTTATCAGCAAAACTCAGAACTTTGACTTTTTTCTTGTTCCAGAAGCCTCTGATCTCAATCACCATTTTTTTTTTTTTGTGATAATAAGCATTTCTTGATTCTTGAAAGTCTCTCTTTGGACTTTGTTCAGACTCACCAGTCTCTTCCAGTGGTGTGAATCTGTTTTGAAGAAAGACTGCTCTGTCTTCATTTCTCT
>NW_013955198.1:5642-7050 GCF_001266775.1 Austrofundulus limnaeus
GCCGTTGACAGTTGTTTTGATTCCAGCCTGTCGCTGCTTTCTTCTCCTTGCTGGTGGAGAAAAAACATTTCTCTGTAATTTTGGCCAGTCGTTGTCATCTAAGAGCTGAATCCTTCCTGAGAGAGTTTTTGGTCTGGCACCAATAGAGTTTCAAACAGCTTTGCTCTCAGAAGCAGCTTCCATCTCCTTGTCCAGTGGATCTCTCCTCTCAGCCTTCTCACCCATTTGAACACATGTTGAGTCCTCCAAAGCATTCATCTCTTCCAGACGATAAATCTTGAGCTCCAACACCGTCACCTTTTGGAGAAGCTGGCAGAAATCCTCTTTGGAAAAGAAAGGGGGCATATTGAAGCTTTTCTGTACTCACTCTCAGTAGTTGATGTTTTAAAATCTTCTCAGGTTCTTCAACAGTCAAAAATAAAATCCAATGTTCTCTGTTTATTCAAGATCATCCATCACTGTTAGGTGTCACCAGCATATCTCTGTTGTTTAAAAGTTTTCTTTTCATCCAGCTGGAGTCACAGTCCTGAGCAGTCCACTCATATCAGTCCACCTGCGATGTGGTCTTGATCCGCCAATTTCCTAGTGGATCCTGTTCATTGGGCGCCCAATGTTATGTAAATATTTATTTAACAAAGACAGAAATACATGGTCCAAGAATGAAGGTACTCCGTGGGATGATCAGCTGAGTTTTATTGCAACAACAGGAACACAGAGAACAACATCGAGCCATCAAACTCTCCCCCGATCTCTGCTCCTGTTTCTGCTTTGCTGAGGCAGTTGAGGCCTCATATACAGTATACTGTTTAGCAAACACTATTATCAGAGTTGCACATAAGTGGTGCGCAGGTGCACATGCGCGGTCAAAAAAAAAAGAAAAAGAGCACCAGATAGAATGTCCTGAAGCTCATTTGCATACCTGAGATTGTCTATCAAAACAACAGTTAGCAGGGCTCTAGAGTGCAACCAGTTTGGTTGCAAATGCTACCTGATTTCTTTAAAAAAATCCAGCCGCACTGGTGTGACTAGATAGTGTTCGGTGCTCACCAAGCCTCTTAGGACAGCGGGATCCTGATATAAAGATTAAACTGAGACACTGCCTTCAACAAATCAGATGAAGTCCAGAGCTGTGGAGCTAAATACATGCCATAACTTTGTACACAAATTAAACGTGTAGCACACCAATTAAACATGTTTCACAAACTGTCCTCAAACTTTGTGCACACACAAAACATGTTGCACAGAAATAAAATAGGTTTTGAGCAAATCAAACAGGTTTCACACAAATAAAACTGGTTTCACACAAATAAAATAAGTTTCATACAAACAAAACTGGTTTCACACAAATAAACCAAGTTTCATACAAATAAAACTGGTTTCACTCAAATAAAACAAGTTTCATACAAAT
>NW_013955198.1:8050-10203 GCF_001266775.1 Austrofundulus limnaeus
GGTTTTCGGTGTTGAAGCGGTACGGTCGGCCGGACGGCGACCCTTCCCCCACAACGAGGCAGATAAGCAGCTTGTCAACTGGACTGACCGGKCTCATCAGTGTGCAGCACAGTCTGGTGCTGCCACCAACAACATCGCTCTTCGGGCCTTCAACATCTCCAAGAGAGCGGCAGAGAGCGAGGCGCGACAGGAGGAGAAGATGGAACTCTGCGCGGCAGCAAACACGATCCTCAATCTCTGCGCCGCTCAGGCTGTGTGCGTGTCCCGCATCAGGGCCTGGATGACGCTGCTGCAGAGGCAGATGTGGCTGCGTCTTGCCCCCTCCGTCTCCACGGACATGAGGAAACAGATGTTGGAGGGACCCATCATTGAGGACGGGCTCTTCGGCACGCAGTATCAACAGCTGCTGGAGCACCTCAGCACATCGCAGACGGTTCAGGAGCAGTTCCAGCAGCAGTCCCACTCCAGACCGACTCACCGGCAGACTTCGTCTGGCTCCAGCAGGGACCGCCAGGCTCAGAGGCAGCAGGCTCGGCGCGCACCACCATCGACGGCGCCTCGCCCGACACGGCAGCAGCGTCGGAGCCGCACTCTCGACCTCCGCCCAGGCACCAGCAGCAACATGGTGCTCCTCGGCGCGGGACTGGGCAGCTGGCCTGCACCTGGTCCAACCCTCCGCCTCCACTCAAGAGGCAGAAGAAATGACTGGCAGGGGGGATGTGTGGTTTTGATGTTTGTGATGCTTGGGTGAATAAAAATAAACATCTTCCCCTAAAGAGCGCATTCCTCTCACAAACACCGAATTCAGTCAGGTCTCAGGACTCTGTCTGTCTCACACACGTTTCCYCCACTCTGGGTAAGGCTAAGTCCGTTAGTTCTGAAACTAGCCGGCCTCTGGTCCTTGCTAAAAACAGTCACACAATTTTTTCTCCCACTGTTCCACGTTTGGTGGTCTGTGCCGCCCCCTCGTGGCCGGCAAACACACACTCAGTCTCCTCTTCTCCCCGCCGGCAAACGGCGGACGTAAGAGAAGACAGGCAGCATGAACCACGTCACAAACAGAGGCGTGTCGCTCCCGCCTTGTTTCAGCATGAATCCACCAATCACAGCGGCGCGATGAGCACTGTGTTTGGCTACGATGAAACTCGCCTCGGCTCATGCTCACGTATGGCCCCGGAGGCAACCCCTCCCGGGCCGCATTCAAAACAATGGCGCGCAGGGCTCCCCGGAGCTACTGCACAGCCCTTTCGAGCAAAGCCTCCCATGAGTCACACGAAAGAGCGTGATGGCGGCGAAGGCTGAGTGGATCAGTTGCTACGACAACTATTTACAACCGGTGCATGCGCGAGCTCTCTCAGAGCACAGCTCCGTCTGGGAACACACTTGTCCTATGGACAAGTGGATGAAAAGCTTGATAAAAATGGGTTACAGGCTGCAGTTTGCAACCAGGCCTCCCCGGTTCAGCGGGATCCTGGAGACCCGTTTGTCGTCTCCTCAGCAGGATCTCACTCTTCAAGCAGAGCTTCAGGAACTCCTAAACAAGGAAGTCATTTCCAGAGTTCCAAGCGGGAAGGAATATGAGGGTTTTTGTTCCCGGTATTTCCTTGTCCCCAAAAAAAAACAAAAAAACGGGTGCGATGAGACAGATCCTGTATCTCTCGTTTTTCAACAAATTCATACTGAAAAGACACTTTCACATGTTGACTACCAAACAGATGCTCGCATATGTTCAGGAAGGCGATTGGTTCACGTCAATCGACCTGAAAGACGCTTATTTTCATGTCCTGGTCATCCCGGCGCACAGAAAATACCTGCGTTTCTCTTTTCAGCAGACTCGATACCAGTACAACTGTCTTCCTTTCGGTTACGCACTGGCACCATGCACCTTCTCAAAATGCATAGAGACAGCACTGCAGCCTCTGCGCTCAGCGGGAATGAGAATTCTGTTTTTATCTGGACGACTTGCTCCTGCTGGCTCCATCCAGACAGGAAGAAGTGTCACAGACGGAGAGACTGTCAGCACACTTAAGGATGCTGGGTTTTTCCATAAACTGGGAAAAGAGTTCTCTCATTCCGGCCTAACTCATTACGTATATTGGGTGTGGATCTGAACTCAGTCCCCATGACAGCTCATCTGTCCCAACCCAGGAAAG
>NW_013955198.1:11203-12642 GCF_001266775.1 Austrofundulus limnaeus
TTTCATGTCCCGGTCATCCCAGCACACAGAAAATACCTGCGTTTTTTCTTTTCAGCAGATTCGGTACCAGTACAACCGTCTTCCTTTCGGTTACGCACTGGCACCATGCACGTTCCCCAAGTGCGTAGAGACAGCACTGCAGCCTCTGCGCTCAGCGGGAATGAGAATTCTGTTTTTATCTGGACGACTTGCTCCTGCTGGCTCCATCCAGACAGGAAGAAGTGTCACAGACGGAGAGACTGTCAGCACACTTAGGATGCTGGGTTTTTCCATAAACTGGAAAAAGAGTTCTCTCATTCCGGCCCAACTCATTACGTATTTGGGTGTGGATCTGAACTCAGTCACCATGACAGCTCATCTGTCCCAGCCCAGGAAAGAGACTCTGCTGTCGTTGTTAGCGCATGTCAGACCCCGCAGGTCAGTGACAGCCCTAACMATCATGAGTCTCCTGGGCATGATGTCAGCAGCCCACGCGGTGGTTCCGCTCGGGCTGCTACACACGAGACGCTTACAGCGATAGTTCTCCCGGCTAAAGATCGATCCGATAAGCCACAAGCGCAGGATCGTATCAAAGATCTTCCTCAGTGGGGGCGGATTTGAACCACTGGAGGAAGCCACACAAACTGTCAGCAGGAGTCCCTTTGAGCAGAGCGACACATCACGTGCCGGTCTTCACAGACGCGTCACTGTCAGGGTGGGGGACATGCTTGTCCCAGACTGTGGGAGACCGCTGGTCTGCCCAYCCYGTCCYCCACATAAATGTTCTGGAACTTCTGACTGTGTGGAAAGTGCTTGTACATTTCATTCGTCTGATCCGGGACCAGCATGTTCTGGTCCACACGGACAACAAAGTGGCAGCAGCTTACATAAATTGCCAGGGAGGGGTACGCCCCCAGCAGCTGCTGGACACAGCCAGAGAGCTTCTCCTCTGGGCACATACCCACTTGGGCTCAATCCGAGCAGTCTACATTACGGGTGTTCTGAACAGCGGGGCAGACATCATGTCCAGGGGGGGTCCCCAGGATGGAGACTGGGCCCTGCACATGACCATAATAACGCAAATTTGGGACAGATTCGGCAAGGCGGAAGTGGACCTGTTCGCCAGCAGAGAAAAAGCACAGTGCGACCTCTGGTTCTCCCTGAGCTCACGGGACGACCCTCCTCTGGGAGTGGGCGCCTTTGCGCACCATCCCTGGCCGGACAAGCTATTTTATGCCTTCCCTCCTGTCCCTCTGATCCCGCGACCATTGGACCGGATCAGAGCAGACCGCCGGCAGGTTATTCTGATCACTCCAGAGCGCACGGGAGCGCACTGGTTCCCGGTCCTCCAGTCGTTACTGTCAGGCCTCCCGCTCCAGCTCCCCTGGCAGGAGGACGCTCTCCTGCAGCCGGGAGGAGAGATCAGGAGCATCCCAAAACTGGGCCAGCCCCTTTGGGCC
>NW_013955199.1:0-285 GCF_001266775.1 Austrofundulus limnaeus
AAGTCTCTGAAGCTTCTGGGCTGATCCTTTCACAATAAAGTCTCTGAAGCTTCTGGGCTGATCCTTTCACAATAAAATCCCTCTGAAGCTTCTGAGCTGATCCTTTCACAATAAAGTCCCTCTGATGCTTCCAGTCATATAACTTTAATGATGTCATCAAATCTGATTAAAACTTTATTTAAACTTTGTTTCTGTTCTTTTCGTTCTGTTTTCCTCCTCTTATCCAGGGTCAGGTCTCGGGGGCAGCAGCCTCAGCAGAGACCCAGACCTCCCTCTCTCCAGACA
>NW_013955199.1:2103-3310 GCF_001266775.1 Austrofundulus limnaeus
TTCAAACCCCACCCAAAATAGTCAGTCTGACCACCTTGTCTGCTCCTAGAAATTCTGTCCATAAAAGTTTTGAACAGAATCAATGACAAAGAACAACCTTGGCTGAGTCCAACTCTCACCAGAAATGAGTCTGACTTACTACCGGCAATGCGGACCAAGCTCTGGCACCGGTTGTACAGGGACCTAACAGCCCGTATCAATGGGTCTGGTACCCCATACTCCCAGAGTACCCCCCACAAGAGTCCCCGAGGGACACGGTCGAACACCTTCTCCAAGTCCACAAAGCACATGTAGTCTGATTGAACTCCCATGCACCCTCCAGGACCCTGTTGAGGGTGTAGAGCTGGTCCTCTGTTCCATGACCAGGACCAAAACCACACTGCTCTTCCTGAATCTGAGATTCAACTATCCGATGGACCCTCCTCTCAGGACCCCTGAATAGACCTTACCAGGGAGGCTCAGAAGTGTGTTCCCCCTACAGTTGGAACACACTCTGTGGTCCCCCTTTTTAAATAGGGGGACCACCACCCTGGTCTGCCAATCCAGAGGAACTGCCCCCGATGTCCACTGATATTGTAGAATCGCGTCAACCAACACAACCCTACAACATCCAGAGCCTTAAGGAACTCTGGGTGAATCTCATCCACCTCCGACGCCCTGCCACTGCAGAGCTTTTTAACCACCTCAGTGACCTCAGCACCAGAGATTGGAGAGTCCGACCCAGGGTCCCCAGGCTCTGCTTCCTCATGGGAAGATGTGTCAGTAGGATTGAGGAGGTCTTCGAAGTATTCTGCCCACTGACCCACAATGTCCCGAGTTGAGGTCAGCATTGCACCATCCCCACCATAAATAGTGTTGGTGGCGAACTGCTCCCCCCCCACCCCGAGACTCCGGATGGTGGACAAGAATTGCCTCGAAGCCGTATAGAAGTCTTTTTCCATGGTTTCTCTGAACTCCTCCCACACCCAAGTTTTTGCCTCGGTGACCACCTGAGCTGCAATCCACTTGGACTGCCGATACCTATCGGCTGCTTCTGGAGTGCTTAAATAATGTTTGCTCTGGGTTCAGAGCAAAAAAAAAAACCTAATCATTTCCATTCCAGCATGAATTTTTAAAAATATGAAGAGATCCATCCTATTTGTCAAATACATGAGTCTTCATTTGATTGGTGAAATACTTCAAGCTTCTGTCTGAGTGACAAAACTCA
>NW_013955199.1:4811-6062 GCF_001266775.1 Austrofundulus limnaeus
GTTTCACTTTTTAAATGGAATTACTGAAATAAATCTACTTTTTCATGATATTCTAATTTTATGACCAGCACCTGTATGGACACCCTTATGTTTGAACATGGTGTTTGTTATGGACAATCCATGACGAGCACAGAAGTCCAATAACAAAACACCGCTCGGGTTCAGATCAGGAGGGCTGTTCCTCCCAACCACGCCTCTCCAAGTCTCACAGGTCTCCTTATTTAAACTCAACTGACAGGATTAAATAATCTGATTCAAATTAAACCTGGTCCACTGAGGTCCTCATGGACCGGACCCTGTTGGTGAGGCTGGATCCGGTTATAGGGCCCTGACCCGGTCCCACCAACAGGACCCAGTCCCACCAACAGGACCCAGTCCCACCAACAGGACTGGATCAGGTTTTAAAAGAGATGTTTGTCTAAAGCTCTTCTGCATTAATGAGAGCTGGAGAATTTCAAACAGTTGGTTCTGGAGGACTAGAACCACCCGGGCCATAGAGACCAGGTCTGGGGTCCTAAACAGCTGCTGATAGTGAGGAGTCCAAAGAATCAGAACCAGAATATTTTTATTTCTTCACATGACACAATGCTTTAATATAAAATATCAAACAAAGTTCAAAACAGTTTTTTTCTCCAGAACCCACACGTGTCCAGGTGGACTCTGGTGGGTCCAGGTGGACTCTGGTGGGTCCAGGTGGACTCTGGTGGGTTCAGGTGGACTCTGGTGGGTCTGTCAGGACCAGAAGGTTCTGTTAAAATCAGGTTTTACAGAGCTGTTTGTTTTTATCAAGAGAAAAGAGTTTTCACCTGGATCAGACTCCAGATCCACCTGCAGGCAGGCAGACCCTCAGGAGGGAGTGGAGGGAGTGATCTGCCTGTGAGTTCAGAAAGTTTCATAATAAAAGAGGTAAAAGAAGTCTTCAAGTCCAAATAAAATAAAGTGAAAGCATCAGTTTGTTGTTGGTCCAGATGTTCTGTTTCCTKTGGGGGGTCAGATCTCAGTGGGGGTCAGGTCAGGACCCCCTAAGCTCCCTCACTGCTACCTTCTCTTCCTCATGCTGAGCTCCAGAGAGTTGAGCTTCTCGTAGGACTGGTAGAAGACCTCCAGCTCACAGCAGCCCCAGGACCTCCAGACCACCAGGGTCCAGTCTGAGTTCTTCCCCTGAAACCCACAAACAACCGTGTCCCTGGCCACGAGCGCCGCCTCCTCCAGAACCCTGACAGGAAGGGGGGGGGGGGGGGGGGGGGGGGG
>NW_013955199.1:7062-9965 GCF_001266775.1 Austrofundulus limnaeus
GTCAGTAATAATGTGTAAAAAAACATTTTTTACAATACTGACATAAATGATTCGTAACTACATGATATGTTACAATTTCTAAAATAAAACAAAAGTGATATATTCCTTTTAAGAAAAAAGTTATTATTTATCAATATTTACATGTTTAACTATTTGTGGTCTATATGTAAATGTCCCTAACAGGGTGGAACAAATTTAGAGACAATGGTGTTAAAAACTACCTGTAATTATTACTTTATCCAGCCCTGAGCTTGACCATTATTAATTTCTTATTGTTAAACATGTCAGTGATGTAACAAAATATTTAAAATTTAAATTTTACACTTTTTTTGTTCAAAAGTACTGAAGCCAAAATGTTGCCGCAAAAAAAGAATCACGCGCCTTCTGAGTGAGGCCTTCTGAGGCTGTTGCTGGGCAGAGTAGCCTTTGAGTGACAGAACAAGGAGCTTTGAGCCTTGTTTATGGTCGCCAAAAGTGACACAACTGCGCTGTCCCCACCCCCCTGCATTGGCCCCACGCGGGGTCCCAGTGCGTGGTCGTGCTCCTCCAAAATTTTGAAACTCTGCAAAGTCTGCGCGCGCCGCAATCCATTCAAATAGCATGTTTGTTCGTYATGCTTTTGCTCTCCTATTTACAACATTTCACAAGTTATAAAGTGTACTTCCACATGTCCTTTTGCAGAAATCTACAACAACGTAAGGGCCAAGTATAAACACCTCCGCCACTGGCGTGGTGTTTATACACACTCTGCGACCACCCAAAGCGCGACAATAACCGAGCCTTTATGTAACCAACATGGCTCCCACATTGCTCAGCAGTTTTAAGATAAACTAAAATTTGGTGGGGTGGTAGCTGAGAGCTAACTCAACGCATTCTGAATGCTAATCAGAAGTTTCAGTTAAACACTAATGCTAATTTTTAAAAAATGCTCTAATTCAGCCATTTTAAGACTTACAGAGCTGAAAACTGGTATAGTAGTAGCCAGGAACAAGCTTTGACAAAACCACAATAACTCGGCCACTTTATAACACTTTTAGCTAACATTTGGTGTGTTGGTAGCTATGAAGGATCTCCATCATCTACTGAAGCCAAATGAAAACTCCAAGATGGCCGCCATAGCTAAAATGCATGATTGACTATAACATATTGACATATTTATCTCCAATTCGGGATGGTAGTAGATCACAGGGATCTCCAATAAACAGTAAATTGAAATCTGTAATTAAATTGGATGGCATGTGACAAACCCTTTCATAGTTTCTTCAGGAACTATTCTAGTTCTAGTTTCTGTTGTGGTTTTTAGTTTTCYAGCCCTCATGCAGGGTTGGAAAACCTCCCAACAGAAAGACCTGAATTGTTGTTTGGCTTTAGAGAAGACAGAATTGACCTGCAGTGTCATCCAGCAGGACCACTCTACATGAGGACATTTTTCTGTACCTGGGGATCCACAGRGACCCATTGACCGGCAGCAAAGTGAAGGCCTGCAGAAGCTGGGATGTTGAGGGTTCCATGGTCTCTGCAGATCCAGGTTTGGTGTTGGTGGATCCCTGCTGATCCTGGTCCCCACCTGAATCCACTGGTTCTGTGTTGAGCAGCACACAGCTGCCACTGTTGGACAAACTGCAGTCTGTGGGGCTCAGAGAGTCCAACTCTGAAGGTTCCAGAGAGGACTTGGACACAATGGAACAGTAGTCCGTCACAGAGTCCTGGTGCTGGATGATCTGAGTTCCTGCCTCCTTGCTGTGGAACACGGTAACCTCTCTACTTGTCCAGTCCACATTCCCATTGGGGTAAGATGTGTTGCTCTCATCAGCAGTCACCGTAGCAACACCTGCAGGACGCTTCACGTTAAAGATGTCCCGAAAAGGACTGATCTCCCTGCAGCTGAAACAGGAACAAAATCTTAGAAAACTGAGTTCAAATAGCATGTAGGACGTAGCATATAGACTGTAACATGTAGACTGTAGCATGTAAACTGTAACATGTAGACTGTAGCATATAGACTGTAGCATGTAGACTGTAGCATATAGACTGTAGCATTTAGACTGTAACATGGAGACTCTAACATGTAAACTGTAACATGTAAACTGTAACATGTAGACGTTAACATGTAGACTGTAACATGTAGACTGTAGCATGTAGACTGTAGCATGTAGACTGTAGCATGTAGACTGTAACATGTAGACTGTAACATGTAAACTGTAACATGTAGACAATAACATGTAGACGGTAACATGTAGACTTTAACATGTAGACTGTAGCATGTAGACTGTAGCATGTAGACTGTAGCATGTAGACGTTAACATGTAGACTGTAACATGTAGACTGTAGCATGTAGACTGTAGCATGTAGTCTCTAACATGTAAACTGTAAGATGTAAACTGTAGCATACAGACTGTAACATGTAGACTGTAACATGTAGACTGTAGCATAGAGACTGTAACATGTAGACTGTAATATGTAGACTGTAGGATGTAAAATGTAACATGTAGACTGTAGCATATAGACTGTAAATAAAACTGTAACATGTACACTGTAACATGTAGACTGTAAGATGTAGACTGTAGCATGTAGACTGCAACATGTAGACTGTAAGATGTAGACTGTAACATGTAGACTGTAACATGTGGACTGTAGCATGTAGACTGTAACATGTAGACTGTAGGATGTAGACTGTAACATGTAGACTGTAACATGTAGACTGTAGCATGTAGACTGTAACATGTAGACTGTAACATGTAGACTGTAGCATATAGACTAACATGTAGACTGTAACATGTAGACTGTAGCATATAGACTAACATGTAGACTGTAACATATAGACTGTAAGATGTAGACCGTAAGATGTAGACTGTAGCATGTAGACTGTAGCATATAGACTGTAACATGTAGACTGTAGCATA
>NW_013955199.1:10965-13603 GCF_001266775.1 Austrofundulus limnaeus
AGACTGTAACATGTAGACTGTAACATGTAGACTGTAACATGTAGACTAACATGTAGACTGTAACATGTAGACTGTAGCATGTAGACTGTAACATGTAGACTAGCATGTAGACTAGCATGTAGACTGTAACATGTAGACTGTAACATGTAGACTGTAACATGTAGACTGTAGCATGTAGACTGTAACATGTAGACTAGCATGTAGACTAGCATGTAGACTGTAAGATGTAGACTGTAACATGTAGACTGTAACATGTGGACTGTAGCATGTAGACTGTAACATGTAGACTGTAGGATGTAGACTGTAACATGTAGACTGTAACATGTACTGTATACTGTAGCATGTAGACTGTAAGATGTAGACTGTAAGATGTGGCATGAAGACACTAGTGTGTAGCATTTAGACACTAGTGTGTAGCATGAAGACTGTGACTTGTAGCAGAGGTCCTGCTGTTTTTGTGAGTTTTCCTCAGTTGTTGAAGAATCCCACAGATCAGAGCTTCTTGTATAGACTGTGTCTTAGTTCAGGGGCTGCATCCCACTAACACGCATTTGTTCACTTACGTCACTGCGCCACGCCAAAGACTGTCCCAATCCATGAGCTCATTCTCATGGTGGCAGGCAGACGAATGTGACCCACAAATTCCTGAAAATGACAGATGCATCTGAGTATCCTGCCCGGCCRAGGATATCCCAGGATTTATTGCACCGTCAGCAAACTAAACTGAAAAATAAAGACAGTTGAGTTTCTAAAAAAGTTTAGCATGTAGGCAGTTTGGAAATTCATCAAAGACCAAAGAATTGTTTTTAAATGTATATTTAGCAACTTAGCTGATGAAATCTATTCTGCAATGAGAAGTTAAATAAGTACTTATACTGGAACTAAACCCAAATTATTAATGTTTTTTTGTTTGTAATTTTTGTGTAACGTCTTAATTCTTAAGTTATTCTTCCAGTGAAGACGTGTAAAATGTTCCAACACATTTTAAGTCTGAAGGCATGGGATACAAAACTGATCAACATGGTAACGGTAACGTGTGGTCATGCAAGCATACACCAAGCGAAGGCTAGACCATCTCAGTTCACAGCAGTTTTATGTAGCTTACCCGGACTGCATGGGCTGTGGCCCACGTAAGCCGTGGCTGCAGCCCCTGAAATAAGACCCAGCCACAGACTGATAATATTTAACCTAAGTTGTCCTACCTCAGATCATGATGGTACCTCTGCTGTGTTGAACTAACTGGACTCACCAGTATGAGGCACAGAGCTCGTAGGAGGCAACGTGGTACAACAGCAGGGTGTTGGTATGGTCATCCAGGGTCCAGACTGCCTCTTCTCCCCACAGGCAGAAGCTGGTGGCTATGCTGATTATAGAGGATGGTGGTTTGTACAAATCCAGTCTTCTAACGGCCTGAAGACTCAGAGAGTCAATAATCAGGAGACCAGGGCCATTGGAGAACCATAACTACCCAACAAGTGGTCAGGAAGTAGAACACAGGAAGGTTTTAGTGTTAAACAACAAGGACTCATTGAACAAACAAGTCAGGAAGGATCTGCTCACCTGAGAGCCACTGCTGACCAGAGACATGGTCCTGACTGGACAAGGTCTCTGCCTGGGATCAGAGTCCTTTAGACCAAACACAGTTTTATTTAGAGTATGTGAACATAGGTAGGTCTCTCCGTCCAGAGGAAGGTCGTCCACCAAGGTGTAAACAGCCAGCAGACCATCAGACATCCCAGCAAACACTCGGGCCAGACTCTGGAGAGGACAGAAACACCTTTTCATCTCAGCATCTACCTACGTGTGGACATCAGATTCTACCTACGTATGGACATCAGGTTCTACCTACATATGGACATCAGATTCTACCTACGTATGGACATCAGGTTCTACCTACGTATGGACATTAGGTTCTACCTGCATATGGTCATCAGATTCTACCTACGTATGGACATCAGGTTCTACCTACGTATGGACATTAGGTTCTACCTACGTATGGACATCAGGTTCTACCTACATATGGACATTAGGTTCTACCTACGTATGGACATCAGGTTCGACCTACATATGGTCATCAGGTTCTACCTACATATGGACATCAGTTTCTACCTCCATATGGACATCAGGTTCTACCTACATATGGTCATCAGGTTCTAACTACATATGGTCATCAGATTCTACCTACCTACCTACCTACATATGGATATCAGGTTCTACCTACATATGGACATCAGGTTCTACCTAAATATGGACATCAGGTTCTATCTACATAGGGTCATCAGGTTCTACCTCCATATGGACATCAGGTTCTACCTACATATGATCATCAGGTTCTACCAACATATGGACATCAGGTTCTACCTACCTACATATGGTCATCAGGTTCTACCTACCTACATATGGTCATCAGGTTCTACCTACCTACCTACATATGGTCATCAGGTTCTACCTACCTACATATGGTCATCAGGTTCTACCTAAATATGGTCATCAGGTTCTACCTACCTACCTACATATGGTCATCAGGTTCTACCTACCTACATATGGTCATCAGGTTCTACCTACCTACCTACATATGGTCATCAGGTTCTACCTACCTACATATGGTCATCAGGTTCTACCTACCTACCTACATATG
>NW_013955199.1:15085-15764 GCF_001266775.1 Austrofundulus limnaeus
TTATGTGTTGAACATGTGTGGGACATGTGTTGAAAATGTGTAGAACATGTGTTGAACATGTGTTGAACATGTGTTGAACATGTGTTGAAAATGTGTAGAACATGTGTTGAACATGTGTTGAACATGTGTTGAACATGTGTTGAAAATGTATTTAACATCTGTGGAACATTTGTGGATTATGTGTTGAACATGTGTGGGACATGTGTTGAAAATGTGTAGAACATGTGTTGAACATGTGTTGAACATGTGTGGGACATGTACTGAACATGTGTTGAACATGTGTTGAACATGTGTTGAACATGTGTGGGACATGTACTGAACATGTGTTGAACATGTGTTGAACATGTGTTGAACATGTGTTGAACATGAGTGGGACATGTACTGAACATGTGTTGAACATGAGTGGGACATGTACTGAACATGTGTGGAACATGTATTGAACATGTGTGGGACATGTGTTGAACATGTATTGAACATGTGTGGGACATGTGTTGAACATGTATTGAACATGTGTGGGACATGTGTGGGACATGTGTGGGACATGTGTTGAACATGTGTTGAACATGTGTGGGACATGTGTTGAACATGTATTGAACATGTGTGGGACATGTGTGGAACATGTATTGAACATGTGTTGAACATGTATTGAACATGTGTGGGACATGTGTGGAACATGTAT
>NW_013955199.1:18185-18893 GCF_001266775.1 Austrofundulus limnaeus
TGGGGAGACCTGGAGGACCTGGGGAGACCTGGAGGACCTGGGGAGACCTGGAGGACCTGGGGAGACCTGGAGGACCTGGGGAGGCCTGAAGGACCTGGGGAGACCAGCTCTGGAGGTTTTGGATGTTTGTGTCATTCTGGTCTGATGGAGGACTCCAGATGTTTTATAATCTATTGATAGTTTTCTGTATTGATGGAGTCTTTACTGATGAGTCTCTGACTTCATTTTTATTACAAATTACAGTTTCTCATTTTAAAAATGGTATCTTTTTACTCTGTGAAAGGAAGGAGCCCTACAGCTGGTGTGGAGTGGGCTTCTTTGTGCTGTTTGTTTAGCAGCTCGTACCTCGGTGGCGATCCACAGAGTGTTACCGATCTTCATCTGGCAGCTGATTCTGCTGCCGGGACATGACATCCTCTTGACCTCCAGCTGACCTTTCTCCACGTTCACAACACTGTAGTTCCTACAGGACCAGAGAAACACAACACAGACAGATCATCACTGACGTCTAAAAACTGGGAGGCCGACAGACCAGTCCAGTATCAGAATGAACCAGGTTCAGGTCTGACCTGTCCTCATGGTCTCCATGCCAGAAGACGGCGCTGTAGCCCTGCAGCTGGGACAGGAAGAGCTGCGACTGGTTCCCACAGGCCAGGAAGTACCTGAGGCAGGGGAAGCTGGGCTCCTGCATCTGCTTCACACACGTCA
>NW_013955199.1:19893-20299 GCF_001266775.1 Austrofundulus limnaeus
GATTGGAAAAGTCTTTCCAGAGGAGTCCAGTCTTCAAATGTCAGAAATCATGCATGTTGTTTATTACCTTCAGGCAATTATCATTTTAAAACATGCACAACGAGTGGGTGTAGCCAAATCAATGACTGTAAGTATTAATTATTTACTGCAATTCTTGACATGTTTTGTAATCATTTATTTCATGAAGCAATATACTTTTTTAACAGGTAGAAGAATGGCTGGCACGTAAGCCTGTAAAGGAACACTGTGTTGTTGGCGTCAAAGAGCACAAGGCGGCAGCACAAGAAGTGGCCATGTTTGCCCTGACCCAGGAGGAGGAGATGGTAAATTGAAGAAATATATTGAACTTTCTTTTTTCTTTTGTCTTTTTAAAAAGTAAAGCGCATTATTATTTTTTTCCATCAAC
>NW_013955200.1:0-10057 GCF_001266775.1 Austrofundulus limnaeus
CATGTCAATGGCATAAATAGAAAAGTATTTTTCATATTTCATTTTATCAAAATCAAAATAGCAGCATCTTTCCTATAATCTTGAAGTTATTTTATTTACCATTATTTAAAAAGGCAAGTCCCGTTGAGATCTCAGATCTCTTTTTCAAGGGAGTTTGTACGTCTTCCTCTACAGTGGAAACAGTATGTTTTGTTTTTTTGTTTTTTTTTGTGACAGATAAAAAGCTCCCATAGACAAAAAGCTGCTCAAAGCCTGATGACTAAGGAAGGYAACCTGCTGCGGAGTCGTTATGGCAACTGCAGTTTGCCAAAAACACTGTTGAAATTGGACAAGTGTGAACATACAGTCATTCCCACCCCCCTACTTACACACACCCCACCGCCACTCCCACCACTACTCCCATATGACAATTCCGTCCCTCCGCAGTAAAATAAYAAACACAGTGGACTTGCCTTTTGCAGTGAGGTCAGATCAGTCCGATTTGTCAGCATATTTACAGCCGTCTACTCAAGACGCTGAAATTCATCTGCCGTCAAATCTGCCACCTGCTTTTATTCAGATTGCCAGCGTGTATCATCGCTTTCCCCTCAAATTAAAAACAAAGACATATTTTAGCATTAATGTGGTCAAATTTAGAGTTTATTTAAAAGTCGATTAAAAACAACATGTACTTTTCTTTTGTGGTTGACCCAGTCTTCAACAGTTAACAAGAGGTAACTAAACTTTAACCTTTGGTAAACAATATATATTTTTATGTCTTTRAGAACTAGTACGAGCAGCCGCTTGTGTTAAGAAGGTGCTAAACGACAGCCGAACAGATAAAAGCTACTTTGGTTCTGATCAGAAACACTTTCTCCCACCCCCTCAACACGAGGCAGAAAAATACAGTTAGTGATGAAACTCTGTTCTCACTTTCAATAAATACACAGAAATATAGAACACAGTAAGAAA
The DNA here is from genome assembly GCF_001266775.1 of Austrofundulus limnaeus. Taxonomy (NCBI): domain Eukaryota; kingdom Metazoa; phylum Chordata; class Actinopteri; order Cyprinodontiformes; family Rivulidae; genus Austrofundulus; species Austrofundulus limnaeus. The sequence goes on from NW_013955200.1 coordinate 952, forward strand.
ACAGGAAACTTTTCAGAAACTTGGGTTGAATGAGACATTATGAACAAGAGTTACCCCTAATTTACACTACATGCGGCTCTGCTGTGCTGCGCTGTGGTCCRACCTCSGCAGCAAATACGCATCTATTCTAATCAATGGGCCTCATGCAAGAACCGTTCATACAGATTTGTTCTTAAGTTGTGCGTACGAGTGATTTAGGAGAACTTAATTCACCAGTTTTCTCATATTATAAGATTTTCTTCAAACACGAACAAAATTCACGAGTGGTCCAGACCTGTTGTATATTTTACGAGCAGTCAGTCTGCTGTTATTCAGATGGGTTTGCTTCATTAATAACTTTCATTAGTTTGAAGATATTTAGAGTTGAAAATAAATCACACTCCATAATTATGTTGACAGTAGGCTGTTCTGTTTGAATTGGAATTATGATTTTAAATGTAATAAATTGGTTAAATTAAATTGGCTATTAATGCTGTTGTATAACACTACAATGTTAATATGATCTGACACTTGCGATGGTGGGGGACTGTATACGACCTTCGGGAGTCACATTAACAGGTCCTTTAATTCCACAGCTGATGCTGCTAAAATAATAGATTTTTCTTTTTCTGGATCTCTGWGAGCAGGACTTCAATCTCTGAACTTGTAAAGTTCTTCTTTTTACTTTGCGATGTCATTTACGAATGGACTTCCTGGTATCTGAGGCAGGAACGCCTTATATAGTGTTTTTGGGGTGGTAGCACCTGCATACACCTGCTACAACTATAGCAAATCTCCTCTCCTCATGCACAAGCACCTGCATATGCATTCATCAGTTTACACAGCTCATTTACACACTTTTCCTGAAGACAGAAGTGTTTGTTGAATCTGACGTGGCAAGTTCGTACGAACAAARGTAAGAGAAATTTAGGATAAGAATACGAAAATGTTCTTGCATGAGGCCCAATATGAGTGTTTACACTGGCTCCACACAGCGGTGCAGGGCAGCGGTGAGTGGACGGCGMTCTGCCAAAATTTGAACCGATTCTAGTTTTGCGCACCCGTTTCAGATGTTATCATCCATTAAATGGACGTTATTAGCTGTTATCAGCCCCATAGAATAGGTTCAGATTGTCCCAACTGTGCCGCCTAGTGGGTTCTCCGTCCCATAGAATGGCTTCAGACTGCCAGCTGGTTAATATGAGGCATAGGGTTGGGCATAACCATATTGTGTGCAATTAATTATCAGAAAAACATTAATCGATTACTTTTTGGCACTTGACGATTAATGCCACCAGGCAGACTRACTGGGGATTASTCCGGTCAGTCTGCTTGGTGCTCCTCTCTGCTTCGAATATGACGAACATTAAAAATAAAGTTCTGTAATTTATTTATCTATCAACACAATTTAAAACATGACGTATAGCCTGAAATCTGTAATTTTCACACAATTTGGAACAATTTTTTACAAAGAGCACATCTTTCCCACTAAATTGGTCATGTGACTACGAAATAAGGGTGTCCAGGGACTACAGGGGATTAATCAACAAATTAGTCATTATCGGGTAAATACCACAATTAATCATGACTATTTTGCCAATATTGCCCAACCCTAATGAGGCATAAAGCCACTAAGGTTTTTTATGCAATCTGRCTAATATGAAGCATAAAACCACTAAGGTTGATTTTAGAGAAAATGGCATGGGCTACGATAAATTCGACTGCACTACGGCGGTTGCATTCCAATGTATATGGCACTGGTAACCCACTAGGGGGTACYRTCTGGACAGTCTGAAGCCATTCTATGGGACTAATAACCGCTAATAATGTCCATTTAATGGACTGATAACATCCGAACMGGCTGTTTTTGCCAGACGCCGGAGCTGCACCGGAGATCTACAGAGATCCCATCGCTCCAACAGGAAAGAGAACAAGCACAACAGCCGTATTTCCAAAATAAGACACGATAAGGCTGAATGGTTTTTTTCAAAATCCCAGCTATATTAATCAATATATGGATATATTTCTAAACAAATGCTGTCAGAATGTATCGTTCTGTTTGGGAAGTAGATGGCAACATGTAGCATGAAGCATATGTGTACACACATGATATACGTGGATTTTATTTTGAAATCAGAAGTTTCAAAAAGATGACAGTGATACAGTTTCAACCATAGATATCAAAAGCTTTTATATCTATGTTTTCAGCTGTGTTTGGAGTTCATCTTTCACAGAATTATTTTTTGCTCTAAATTCCACATTTATCACGTGATTTATTGCGCGACCTCCTTCCTGCACACCCTCCCTCCTATGTGTCGCACCGGAGCGGACGCTGTATAAATTGGGTTGCAAAGGAACAACTGCGAACTGCGCAACGCAGCGCAGCGGAGCCACATGCACTGTAAATCCAGGGTTATTTCCATTGTTCTGAGCATCTACACGCAGTGTACCTGTGGAAATATGTGCAAAGCATCGTGATTGTCTGAAAGGCAAATTTGGAATAGATTTTCAAACAAACCCTCTTTAATCTCCAAAGATATCTTAAAGTGTCCTCGCTGACAAAGAGTCCTTTCCCTCATAAAGTGCTGTTCTTCATCAGATCTTTGCCGTAGTGTTACACCTCAATGATGTCTCAAAGCCTCTGAATCCRGACGATGTTTCCATGAACGAGGAGTTACAAAAAGAAGAGGAGAAGAAGAGGATTTCTCTACACGAGGAGTGTTTTCTTTTCTTTTCTTTTTTTTTAAGGCGAGAAGAGGCGATCCCTTCATGTTCAGTCAATGATGGCTGAAAGCAGAGCCATGATAGCYACCCCGCAGAAAATAAGCAGGATCTGCAGCAGGGAGTGTCTGAAACAGAAAGAAACACAAGTTTTATATTTAGAAAGGCTTTAGAGAGAATTATCTGGGGTTTTTTTGTTGTTGTTTTTTGTTCTTTTAAATACACCACAAATGTAGGATTTGTGATCAGGTTCTGCTCTATTTAAGCCTATTTATGCAGCAGTAGCATTAACAAAATGAATGCACCCACTCCTGGAAAATTCACGGGTTTATTCTGCAGCCTTCTTATAAATTAAACATTGGGAAATTTATTTTTAAACATGACAGTGACTACTGCTGTCTGCTCTGTAAATGTGCTGTCAAGMTGTCCAAACTGGATCACTCAGAAGGACACACGTGTGAATCCTCCTCCCAACGTCAACTCACTGTTTTGTTGGTAAAAACTGGCTTCCTGTTTGGTTTAGATCTGTTTTAACAGCCAAGAGGAAAAATGTACCTTAAACTGGACTCCTGTAGCAGCTCAGGCACAATGTTCACCAAGGCTATGTAGAGGAAACCTCCAGCRGTGAAAGGCAAAATCCAGCTTGTGGCATTTTCTACGAACATTAAAAGGAAGTCACGACTAATGCAGTCAACTGTACAAACCGGTGTCCAGTTCTGAAGTAAAATGTTTTTACCTGTGCCTTTCGGGGACTGAGCGCACAGCGCGAAACAGGCTCCCAGGACCCCGACCAGAGCCGTGGACAGCTGCATGCGAGCGGCGCTCCAGCGATCAAACCCCGCCCTCAACAGGATGGCAAAGTCTCCCACCTGTGGAGGATAGCGTTACTTCCAACACGTGAACGACACAACAGGTTTTTTTACGCAAACTTCTGAATTTAAAGGAGGCTTTTACATTTAAATCATTCAGTTTCTGCGCATGTGGTTAATCGTAAATCCATCAAACTAGAATGGATCGGTTTGGAAGCTGTGGAGGTGGGCGGGGCTTAGAGACAGCCTCAAAACGAGTTGATCTGAGGCACACCTCARAAAAGAGCTGAAAGAGGGGCTTGTGGAGTTACAATAAGGAGTAATTCAGACCAAAGTATTGCAGTTCCACTTTATATAGACCTCAACTGAAGTATTTAAATGTGACAAAAGGATTTAAAAATACGATAAGTCCTTTAAGATCTTTGTTTTCTTACCTCATGGGGGATTTCATGGAGAAGAATGGCAAAGGTGGTGAGGAAACCAACCTGCAAGAAACGTCTTGTTAAAACTGCTTCGTCAATAAAAACACCAAAAACTGAGTTCAATTAAAGGCATTGCCAATATGTAATTAGGTTATTAAAAAGATTATTTGCAATTTAGTAAATCTATTTCTGCTGGAAATGTGTTTTAAACAATTAAGGATAATAATGTTCCAATAAATTGGAACATAAAAGTTTTTTTGTCATTTTTATTTTAATTTTTTTTTTTGGGTGGGGGGTCTTCCTTTTTAGTGAAATTTAACTGCAAAGGGTACAAATACTAAAAACCAAATAAATAAATTTGTACAAGGTAAAATTTAATTCAAGGTGAAGGAAATCTAATGAGTGAAAAGACAAACTAAGGAGACTTAGATAAAATAAAATCAGTCGATTAAAAGAAGGTAGGAGCTCAATTAAATATTTCATATATTTTTAAAAACTCTTTATAAGCACCCAGCACCCGAAATTCAAACCTACTAAACTTCTAATGAAGTCTCAGAACCACCGGATCAATATTTACACGGGAAAACGCATCAAAAAGTGGCAAAAATTACAGTTTTGATGAATGCACCAGAAGTAAACAAATCTCCGGTGAGATGTCTTGTACGGCTGAAATATGGAGTGAACTTCCTCTCTGGCACGCTGCTCCACACTTCATGCTGTTAGCCTTCTGTCTCTCCAGATGGACTCTTGTACCGCAGATACAAACGTACAGTAACCTACTGGAGCGGTACAAATCTAAGGTACTGCAGTGTAAAAATGCACCTTTACGCCTGCCTTTATCACAACAAACAAAACAAAAAAATGATTTAAATTTAAGCAAATGGGTGTGTGTTTTGTACTGAGCAGCCCGTGGAGGGTCTTAAGAAAATGGACACAACACTGGATTAACTGGATCTGAATATGAAGCAAAGCAGAAAATTCACAGGTTTTAAACGTCTAAATTTACCAGAATCTTTCTTTAGCCTTACGTGATTCAGTGCTCCAACCACGCTCCCCCATTGTGTAGCTAAAATTTATCGTTTTTTAATAACTGTCAGCGGATTTTCAGTCATGGAGTCTTTTAATACCTTAGTTTCTGTCCAGTTTTTCAGGAAAGTAATTTTTTCTAGCAGAAACTTTGAGACTTTAATTTACCCAGCAGCCCACACCACTAATCCCCCTCCACCCTGAGAAAGAACAAGAACCATCAGATTCATCTCTCGGCCCCATCACTTATTTTATGTCAGTAAATTCTTGGTAAAAAAAAAATAAAAAAATAAAACTTTTACTTTGCTTTTTCGGCTCCCCTTTGACACTTAAAGTTCCTGTGATATTCTTCAAATACAGAAGGTCAAAGAAAACATTTTTATTTTAAAAAGTTGGAAAAATACACACAATTTAACCCATTTTGTCCCATAACTGGCATATTTTCTTTTGAACTTGGCTCAGCCTAAGTGAAACAGGAAGTGACATCAAAGGGGAACTCTTTAACAAAGAAAACTCTGGTCTTTGTTTATTGAAACAATATTATTTGAATTCTGACTCTTCTTCATCTCTCTGATAGACTCCAAATAATCTTAAGAAACATCAGATTCTTCTCGTCAGTCTGTGTTATTAGCTGTTGTAGCTACGCTCTGTTCACATTCAGACATTCCCCTTTGACATCACTTCCTGTTACTTTACAGGCAAAAATCTCAACAACTGCTTATCTCAGCAACATGAAACTTCTTTTGCAATATTTTGTCAATGACATCTTTTCAAAAATGTGTTCATTTGTATTACAAAAATTTGATGTCACAGGTACCTTAAAGTTGTTTAATCTCCAGATGTTCTGTAGAGTGTTCTCAAGGCTTTTTCAGCAACATCCTGCATTTTATGGAACTGAATGTTTTTTTTGTTTGTTTGTTTTAGTGGCACAGTTTCTTACCTTTTTGCTTACCAGGAAACTCCCAGCCACTGCCAGTCCGTGGGTGAAGTTGTCGATGCAGTTGGCGAGTAGATTAAGGTATCCACTTGTCTGTCACAAAACACAAAAACAACAAAACAAAACTGCTGCTGAGCTGAGAAAAGCAAGGTGTAAAACAGTGTCAGGACATTTACCATCCAGCTTCAGTCTCACTTTCAGTAGATCATAATCTAACATTTAGTCAAATTTTTGTACCATTATCCTATCAGAATTCATCAACAAGCAACATGTTTTGGTTTTAAACATTACCTTGATTTTTTCTGCTCGATCCTGCAGACTCTGCTGCTTGGAGGATTTCCACGAATCGGCACAGAGTCCATTTTTGAGTGACGCTTCTGCTTTTACACAGAGAGCTGAAGTGGACTGCATCTGTGAAGAAAAACAAACGTTTTACCTGCTCATGTCTTTTTCTGTCAACAGTTYGTTTTACTTTTCTGTCTGAATCTCAACCATGTGACGAACAAGATGGCCGCTTTTCATTTTTTGGACATTTCTATGGAATTCATTGTAAAATAAAATGAATAAAAATCTTGTACAACAGATGGTTGTTAAAGCTTCAACAACAACAAAAAAAACTTATTCATTTTAAGGTAAAAMTTCTGTTTTCTGAAAATAGCCAACTTCCCTGTTCCATCATTCAGAAACCACTTCTGTCGCTATTTAAAGTGATGGTCAAAAAAAGTGTCGAGAAGGGGAAAAAAARCTGCAGTTCTTTCAGCGCCACGGGGAAATGTTTGCTTCACGTCCGCGCCTGAACCATGATGGGGAAGTAATACAGTGATCAAACGCAGGGCGACGACCTCCTCCAACAGATTGGAGTCAAAATGTCTGCATAAAAACACATTTCAACTTCTTTTAAATTTAAAAATGTATCAAGTCGAAAAAAATAACTGAAATCAGAGCATAACATCCTGGCTGTTTCCTTTGATGGCTGCGATTCTCCACACATAATGCACTAATTTAAAAATCAATCCGGTTTTATATCCATCAAGTTACATTTATTTATTTTATGTCGCGCTGAATATTCAAGTAGAAAACACTCTTCTGTCCCTGCATTTCACTGCCTCAGCCTAAAGTGTTCTTCTGTGGACACTGAAATGCATGAAGCAGCTGCTTCATCCCTGCACTAAAAATAGACACAAGAGGAGCTGAGACGTGGATTCAAAATATTCTCCTCAATGGCAAAAAAAGGACAGGAGGAAGGATAAGAGTGCCTTTACAACCATATAACAGGCAGACATTAAAGAACCACTCTCATTACCATTTACTCTAATTGATTGGCTTATATTTTGAAGAACATTGCTCCCAACATTTATTTACGTTTAACATTGCAATTAAACTTAATATGAATAGCTACAAACCTGTGGACTAAATTACTTTAAATATGCAAGTTAAAAGGCTTAACTTTAAATAAACTAAAATAATTGATGCTAAAGATGCTCTTACTGCAGCACAATACTAGTATTAAAGGCCTAACTGTCCTTCAACAAATGCATATCTCCCGTCATCTTTTGTGCCAAAGTTTTAGACTGAGATCATCTGAAATTAAAAAAGGACGTTTCTGTTCAACCTTAAAGTGCCTGTGACATAAAATTTTTTAATGCATATGAATGCATTTTTAGAAAGAGGACATTGATAAAATATTGCAAAAGAAATTTCATGTTGCTGAGATGAACAGTTGTTGGGATATTTGCCTGTGAATTAACAGGAAGTGATGTCAAAGGGGAATGTCTACATGTGAACAGAGCAATGCTAAAATAGCTAATAACACAGRCTGTAGAGAAGAATCTGATGTTTCTGTAGATTATTTTGAGTTTCTATCAGAGAGATGAAGAAGAGTCAGAGTTCAAATAATATTGTTTCAATAAACAAAGACTAGAGAGTTTTCTTTGTTAAAGAGTTCCCCTTTGATGTCACTTCCTGTTTCACTTAGGCTGAGCCAAGTTCAAAAGAAAATATGCCAGTTATGGGACAAAACGGGTTAAATCATGTGTATTATTCCAACTTTCTTAAATATAAAGATGTTTTCTTTGACTTTTTGTATTTGAAGATTATGCATGTCACAGGCACTTTAATAAACCTTGATAATAACATGTGCAATCTTATGCATTATATTCACATATGTTAGTACTGTAAGTATAGTTTGTGAATGACTCTCAGCTACTACCATACCAAATTTTAGCTCAATATCCGCAAAATTCTCTAGGTTATAGCCATTTTGTTTTGGTTAACTCATTTGAACTGTTCAAAAGGTTATCAGATCATGGCACACTGACAGTTATTTTTTGAGTGTCATTAAAATCATAAAAAAAACAATCACCCTTACATCTTTGACAGCGACTGACAAAGCAAGCAAAACTAGTCCATCTATAAAAATTAGAAATAAAAAAATGCTAAAAATGTCTTGTTTTGTTAAGGCAGAAAGCAGTGAACTAACCCCGAGGAAGCAGAATGTGACAGCCTCTCTTTTATATGTACTGTACTGCTGTGCACTCTCTGGAGTACCAGAGGTCATCAGATGCTTCTGTCACTAAATCTCCACTGACAGATATGCAGACTAAGCATGATAGCATCTGCGCACAGCATGCCAATGACAACAGAAATATGTGGAGGTTTGTACCGACGTGCGAGACAGGAGCGACTACTCACAGAAAGGTTAAAATTCAGGTCTGACTCTGAGGTGGCATCCTCGTGGCCGTCCTGGTCCGGGAACATTTTCTCCAGCAGAAGGAAGGCAAACAGGCCGACGATTACCCACAAGCCCTGGGTCGTGTAGTGGTTTTGATTACCAGCTGGAAAGGTAGCAGACAGACTGTAAATATGTGGGCACGAGGATTATACGAGAGCGGTGGTGCTGCAAATAACAGTCCTTCTGCCAAAGACTTCCATCAAATACATTGTTTAAATGCTTAGAAAATGTGTACAATGCAAAATAATGTAAAAATAATAAATGAAGCCTTGCTGGAAAAATAAAAAATATATACATTTTATATAAGCAACAGAAATACAACTTTCATTCTAACATTCTGCCATGAACGTAGAGGTGGGAGGGAAAATCTATTTTTAGATGCATCAAAGACATGGAAGTTTCTGAATCAGTTCTCAAAAATAAAAAATCTATTTTCTTAATGTCCCAGTAGAGCTACCGTAGCTCAATGAAGTTGAAATAT
>NW_013955200.1:11057-18033 GCF_001266775.1 Austrofundulus limnaeus
AATAATAATAATAATGAGGATTTTGTTGTAAACCAAGGCAAGAAATATTTGCTGTTTTTAACGCAACTTTTACAAAAAAAAAAAACCTGAGCTTAAATTACATTAATCACCTCAAACAATCTTTTAATGATGCATAAATTGTGTTAGAAGCATATAAAAATTTACAAACACTGAAAACCTGCATATTTGACAGCTATCATGACTTCAACAAAGAAACACAAATAAATGTTCAGGAGAAAAGTTTAAAGTATCAGAAATAGACTTTGGTCCAGTTTCCACTAAATATGACAAATAGCAGCTGTATAATACAACACTCCTTCATTTGAAAATGAGATGGCTCTGTCGGTTATACTGGCTTGTACAGAAGAGTGGTCACATACTTCTTTTTGTATCGGTGTGTCGCACTGAGAACCATCACCCCGTCCTGAACGAGAAAACAAACAAAGAAAAACTGTTGACTGTTTTTTATTTCTGAAGCTTTTCATTTAATCCAGATTTAATATTAACCAGTGAAAAACCCAAGTTTCAGTTTAGTACCTTGATGGAGAGGGCATACAAGTGATTGAGCATCACATGGTTGGGCTCTGGCAGCAGCGTCGGGTCACACTGAAAAAAACAAAAAACAAAAAAAAAACATAAAGCAGCATTATCTTATGTCATTACAGCGGTCTGTTTCTTCCATGTGGTGGGTGTTTAAGACGAGCACGTGCACCAGCATCTGTTCTGGACTCACAGAGACACCGGTGTCCTTGTTGAGCAGCACTTGGAGCAGGTGGGGYGGTAAGAAAGGAGGCTGCTTGATCTTGTCTTCTGGTTTAATTGTATATCCATCCTGTTGGTAGGGACCAGGTGGAGAACTGGACAAGTCTGGGAAACGATGATTCGTTAGATACAAGTTCATGTCCTAAGTATGGATAGTTTGTGTGACAAGTAATTAAACTCAGACTTTCTGGGCTGACTTTAGGAAACAAGATTAATTGTCTTTACCAGACAGGTCTGTGGAATCCTGCGAGTCGATCCTGAGGGCATCAAAGACTTCAAAGTCAGTTCTCTTCACCTGGATGACATTGTTGACTGTTCCAGTTTTAGAGGTTGTTACTGACTGTTAAAAAAAACAAGCAGACAAAAGAAATATCTGAGCTAGAGGTTATAGATGAAGCACRTGCATGGTGAGGAAAGTAAGCACTTATTTTTAACACTTTTGTAAAGAAAGATTACCTCTAACCTTTTAATCTTTACTCACCCCAGCTGGATCCAAAGTCCACTGACCGTCTACACAAAACTTGTACTGGTGCTCTCCCTCCGGCAGATCCACTATAACCACAAAGTTCTTCTGACTGCRAAACAACCACATAAAGTTACATTTAACCAAATACACAGCAGAACTGTCAAACAGAAGACAAGCTACCTTCTGTTGAGGGGGATCTTGGTGGCCCAGTTGTTAAAAGAKCCAGACACAAAGACCTCCTTAGCAGGACCTGTCCATCTGAACACTGTGGGTCGGGCCTGCGCTGGGCTTTTACTTTCGCAGTCGAGGTCCTGTTGCCACGCCAGAAACTCCTGCATGTCCGGCGAAGCCTGGGGTGAAAAACATTGAAGTTAAAGAGAACAGCTTGTGTTAGGGAGCTGCACTTCATGTCTGAACAGCCAGCTGGGATCAAACATTTTGYTTGATGCCGAGCCGAGCATATTCCATGAACTAAAGGCTAGACAGTACAAAGAAAACTATTTGAAATACACAAAACATCAAGGTTTGATTTCCTCCTAAAACCGATTCAGATGTGGGTGACATCAGAGCACATTGTGCCATCAGACTGTTTCACCTGGGGTGAACTTTGTTGTATTTGATGTTGTAGCCATTTCAAAACTCCAGCAAGCACTCCAACATTTAGAGTCTTGGCTCTAAATGTTGGATAAAAGACCTTAAATCCACTCCTTGTAGAGGAGATATCTGTGAAACATGATCTTTGAACCTAAACTGTTTTGATCAGCTGTTTTTCCTGAGAGGCAGATGATTCTGTAGCATATGTACATGTTGTATGGAAACTTAATAAATTAAGTAAACAACAACACAGCTACACATAGTTGGAGAAGTGCTTAACATGAGACTTTTTATTTGGTGCAGAGCATTTCCACTGCAAGGATTTTAAATTAATGACCAAGCTTTGGCTCCTGGAGGCAATATATCTATAATAAATATAACAAAAACAATCACTAGTATAATGTAGTGCTTTATTATAAGAGTTCAAGTGATTCACTTGTATACTTTATTACAAAAATACTGCACTTTAATCATGATATATAAAATTAATTTGTTTTTCATTGTGTTAACCATCAAACTTTCCAGACAAGCTGATGGGTCTGAGCTTGTAAAAGCCGTGTGGTACCTTTGGGTCGTCTCTGTGGAACAGGTCTGTGTCCTCGGTGCTGTCCATCATGATGTTGGGACGAGCTTCTTTCCCTCCGGGGTGTCCGTCCCTGAAGGTCCTCTCACCGCTGGAGCGATCGCTGCTGCTGTTCCCCATCCTGAACTGTGGGACCCGCGTCACACCAGACGAGTAGTTAGAAAAACGGGCCAGAAACCCACCTAAATCTTCCCAGGTGAAGTCAAGGAGTATGTTTGTGGTTCCAACTTGTCCGACCGAAGGTCCTCGCCTTTTCTTTTCTTTCTTTCTCTTTTTTTTTTTTTGGAGAAGTTTGAATCCGACACTCTTTGCTGAGTCCAGCGCACAATTATCGACCGAGCAGCTGAGTGTGGTTAACTTTGAGCTGAGGTTTCTACTTCGGTTCCTCTTACTTGTTTTCTTTAAGTGGTTATCAGTCCTTTATCGTCTGTTTTCGTCGTTCAGGACAGGAGGGGAGGACTWCAGGCTCCGTGAAGAAACACACCTCTTCCGCCTGCCGCCCCTCTCTCAGGGAGGAACCGCCAATGAGGCGTTACGCACGCTTCAGAAGATTGACCAATGAGGTACGAGCGTCAGGGAACGTGACGCCATATTGGTAGGGGCAGGCTGTAAATCGACACCGGACTGCAAGAGTGGTTATCACGTCCAAAATTAAGCATTCATGCAGCTGAATATTTTAAATATGTGGCACAGAGTAAGTTGCTCCACTCAAAAGCGAAATAACACCTGCGAGGAATGAAAATCTTTTTTTTCATCTAAAGCTGCCATAAGCAAAATTAAACGTTACGTGTCCTAAAGCCATGAACTGAAGCTATTTTCAGACAGTTTAGTTCTTATGTGGCACGAAGGTGTGTTTCATCTCGTGTGGTCAGAAAAAGGAAACAAAAACTAAAATGAAAAGCAAACTATTTTCTTGGCGCAATACATTTTGTAACTCGGGCAGGAATAAACATTTTACTTCCGGTGGCAATCCTGCATTATGCTGGCTCAACCACTGGATGGCAGAATTTACACACTTGTCAGCACTAAGGACAGCTTTTGCAGTGCCACACGATGATGAATATGCATGGTMCCTTTATGAAATGAATTAAAATTTCATATATATATAATTATTTTAATTGTATTTTTTTGTTGCAGACCTAACTACGCAGGCAGATAACTGACAAGGACATTCTTTGTTCTGCAAGCAACCTTTGGGCTTTGCAGTTCATTTTGAAGGAACACATGTTTGTGTTAAATGCCACAAAGCTGCAGCTACATAATGCAGAATCAATTATTTTTTGTGCTTCATTTTTAACAGCTCTGGTTTGTATTTAAACTATAGTACATATTTTATGTATTTTATTATTTAAGAATTAAAAAGATTATATTATCATTTTGAGCAAAGTATCTTTTGTGGCTCTCTTCAAAACGTTCCAATTAGACACCAAACACTCAAGTGTGCCCTGGGGTGGGCTACATGCAAATATACCCTTGTGTGAGATAGCATATCTGAAGCCATAATCTTTGTTTGGTTTCCACTCTATCTCAGAACTGTCTGATAATGAATAATTCGGTCTTAACATCAGCTAGAAAGATAAGGCTGTGACAAATGGTCCTCTTCTAATGCAATTTATCACACATGAGCCAAAGGCACTGTTAATTGTCACAGACTACGAACCAACTTCTGTTCAGTAAGACACTTAGGAGAAAGAGAGTATATTTAAAAACTGTTTTTTGGCCACTTTTCAAGGTTCATAATTTCTGTATTGAGCCAAAAAATATTCTCATTCACCTCAAAGTCAATAGAAGACAAAGTCCAATATGTCCTAGTTTACCACACTGCTYTGTGAACATAATTACAGGGATTTTAAATTGAACAATGCACTTGAGAAAAGAGGATTGTCTTTTCTTTATTTTCTTTTTATGTGTATAAGTCCACCAAAGCGTTCTTCCCTATAGGCTAATTAGTTCTCAAATTGGATGTGGAATTTCTATCCTGCACCTTCCCAGCTCCAGTTGTGCAAAATGGCACACAAGCTGCTATTGCACACACCTTTGGCTGTGAAAATGCTTTAGAAAAGGCTCTAATCCTTCTGTACTGCAGCAGCCAGTCCCAGGTGATAGCAGCCTGACGGGGCCATTTTGATGGGCTTGAGCATGAAAGCACGAGTTTGTGTATCTGCAAAGAGCTGCCGGGCTCCACAATCCTTCAAGACCTACCACCTCGGCCAGAAAACAACTCGCAAGCAGGAAGGAGAGAAAACAAAGACAAAAAAAATTACATATTAATAAAAAAAATCTCCCCTGCTTTTTCTAAATGTTCACTTTGAAGTAAAACTTTTCATTCAAAAACTRCTTTCTTTTGAGAACMAAGGWGGCAGTGTTTAAGAGATAAAATCATTAGGCGACTTTAGGTAWAACTGCTGTAATGTTTAGCCTTTATGCTGTGACCCAGTTAATGTTTGACACACAGTTTTAACTTTATCATTTAAATCCAAAAATTAAAATAACAATAATTTGGTAGGGCAAGATTTGTGCTTGTCAGTTTGCTGTTCAGACAATTGCTGAACACTCAGTTTATTAAAATGTTATTTATCGACTTTTAAACCTCTGTAATTTCACATTACATAGTTGTTTATTTAAACATTTACCCTTACTTGCAAGTAGAAATACCAACAACAGTAGCTTGCTGTTGACATTTGTTGCAGCTTGTGTTCAGCTGGATTACCATAACTGTATTTTTTGAGAATAACGTTATTTGAATATAATTGTGTAAGTCTTTTTAAAAACAGTAGCATAAACTACTATGACATTTTTGAGTGTGGCAATGTTAAAAACAAACAATCCACATTAGTCTTTCTTGAACTAGCCAGTACACTGTAAAAATAACTTGTAAGATTTACTAGAGAAAATCCTGTAAATGATTTGCACTAACGTTTCGTAAGTAAATTTAAATGCCACAAATTCATGTAATATTTACTCTCATCATTATCTAGTAAAAGTTATTAAGAATAAAGTTAAAAATTTGTGAATAAATCAGGTAAATTTTACTTAATTTGCTCAATTAAATCTTGTAACATATACTTGATCAAATTAAGTAAAATTTACTTGATTTATTCACAAATCTTTAACTATATACATGATAATTTTTATTAGATAATGATGAGTAAATATTACTTGAATTTGTAGCATTTAAATTTACTTAACTAACGTTTGTGCAAATTGTTATAAGGACTTTTTCAAGTAAATCTTAAAAGTTCTTTATAATAGTGCACATGCGTCAAGCACAATTTTGTAGCCTGACACCTCACAGCTACAGAGAGAGGTGTAGCTCATGTTGTAGATCAAGACTTCACCACMAGGTGGCAGTTTTGAAGGATCTTTATTGGATTCTTCTTCATGAACAAAACAAACAAACTGAAACTCACAGGTCTTATTAATGACTAGGCCTACCACTCTCACTTATGGTTACTTCTGCTGAACAGTTTAACACAAGTTAACAAATAATAAACACTCAAATTAGAGTAACACAACAKACTAATTGCTGAAAGAACAATGTTAACCAATTCCCTAAAATTATTTAACAACAACAAACATGAGAGAGTGAATGCTTGTTTGTCTCGTTTGTCTCTATGTGTGGCCCTGTGATGGACTTGTGACCTGTCCAGGGTGTACCCCGCCCCTCGCACTGTGACTGCTGGATATGGGCACCAGTGACCCACGCAACCCTGAAAAGGAAGAAGTGTGTACAGAAAATGGATGGATGAAATGGATGGATACATTTCTTATAATTCATTGTAAGGCGTATGAAGGCAGGTCCCATTTCTTACTAAATGAGGAAGCCCATTGGGTTTTTCTGCTGCAAGAGAACATGTCAAGTAAAGCCAGAGGCCCAGCGTGTGGGTCCAAGGGGCACACGACTGACATTTCCAAGGACCTCCAGGGTCACAGTCAGAACCTAAAAGCTGCCGGATTTCCTGCCGTGTGAGCGGCCCCCTCGAATACCCATCAATGCAGAGTCTGTGTGAGTCCCACCCTGCCCCCACCCACAGCAGTCAGGTGCCTGTTGACTCCTCATCTTCTAGGCAAACCCAACCATTTTCTTGAAAAAGTCCAAACGCGCAATCCTCCAACAAGTCCTACCGCTCCAAATCTGACGTCTTTAAGTCGATCAAAAGCAAGTTATATCATCCGATCTGATTGGGGTCATTTAGTTGATTGAACACTGAGCAGAAGCCGAGCTCAGGAAGCAGACTTCATCCCTGCAAAGTCAACCTGATGCCCAACGTCTTTCTTTCCTTTTTTTTGTTTTTCTCACTTTGTCAGACAGTCTGTGGGGAAATTAACTGATGAAATCATGCCGGCAACAGGGTTGCTATAGAAACTTCTCATATGACTTAGGCTGGAGTTTGTCACCAGAGAGAAAACAGAAGAAGGAGAGATGGAGAGACAAAGACAGCGGTGAATACTCACTGGAGAGGCATCAAAGGTTGACTCATTTGCAACACAACATTAATGCCGCGCTTTATTTTCCTCTCTTCCCATAAAGCATCCTGAATGCAATATTCCTGCTTTGGGCTTGCCTGGGA
>NW_013955201.1:0-5786 GCF_001266775.1 Austrofundulus limnaeus
GGTTGTTACCAACATCTGGTGAAAATTTCATGTCATTAGCTCCTCTAGTAATATATTTACTGAGAAAAATGGTGACGTGTTCAATACTTATTTTACCTGCTGATTATGTTCCTGTTTTTCACAGGAACAAGTCAGATTTCTGTATCTAATGAAACAAAAGGTTGTTGTTGTCCACATATGATGCAGGTTCTGCTGCACATATACATATTCCTCCACAGCCTCTCATCGTGTTAAAACACGTGCTTAAAAATAACCGCTGCACTTAGAAAAAAGTTTAAAAGTTGCATCATGATTTGTTTATTAGGTACTACCAGGATTTGTAGATATTCTGGCAACAAAATGTGATGACATTTGCTATTTAAGCTTGTAAACTTGTTTTCTGTAAATCAGTATGCTATGATGATTATGCTGCACTGTGCTCTATAATGTGAATTGTCACCTCAAAAACTGAAAAACGTAACATTTGTGTCATTGTAAAAAATGTTTGACTGTGACTACTGTATAAACTTTTTTTATCTGTTCGGGGGACTGCATACTTGGTTATGGATCAAGTTTTTGTTTTCTATTTCTCAGAGTGGTACACAATGAACAGAATTATTTTGTCTCACTTTAAATGAAGTTGTGGTAAATGCTGCCCTCTAGTGTTCCAGTGTGAAAATGCACATCCAACACCAGTTATTGACCTGTGAACCTCCTTCTTAAGAAAAGAAAAAGAAAACATTCAACAAAAAGATCCACAAATGACAGGATGTTTTCAAAACAGTAGGAATAAAGTTATTTTTTTATTTTTCATATGAAGGGTTGGTTTTGGATTTCTCTTCTTTTACAAGTAGCATGTTTTGGAGAAAACTTGCAAAAAATTTCCTAGCATATTCCAAGAATAATGGATATGAAGAGAAGGGGATTTATTGCTGAATGTTTAAAATGAAGACATATTTTTTATTTTTCTTTCTTTGTTGTTTGTTTTTTTTAGTAATATTATTTTTTACCGAGTGGAAAAACTATTTGCTTGCTGCTTTTTCCATGCACCCAACTACCAGTAACCACTAGGACATGCAGGGCTGAGTGGGGGGTCTTGGGCCGAGGGGCGGGGGTGGGGAGGAGGTTGAGAGGAGGAGAAAAAGTTTGAAGGAGGGGAGGGGGCAGAAGAGAGGGACCAGGTAGGTAAAAAAAGACAAAGTGCTTGACAAACAAACGTGGGAGGGGCTGTGTTTGTGTCAGTGCTGATATGTGTGTATCAGTGAGTGTATACATGTTTCTGCAGCGGGTGGGTGGGAGGTGCAGGGTGAGGAAAAAGACGGTGGGTTCATTAACAATTCGACTACCTCTAGAAGCACAACATCCTCATTTCTCCACGTCTCAAATCTCAGATTGATTACAGTGACAGTAAGACACAACTAAACCCCGAATATTACTTTGATACGTTTCTACTACAACTCTCCCTGAATCTGTCACTATTTTTAAGACATAATGTCTGTGATCCATGCATCACCTGCGTGAGAAAACTCTGCTCAACGTAAACAAACCCAAAAAAGGGAAAATGGGTTTTCATCACTTCATCGTTTTACTCAGCAAGCTTGAAACAGGGTCAGGAGAGGAAGAGTTTAGATCAGCCTAATGTCGGTGTGTGCCGTTCCACGTGTTCAGATGAGGGTTTAAAGCCATCTGTTTGGGTCAGGAAGACAGGAAGGTGAGGGGCAATGGAGGGTGGAGAACAGGGAGGAGGGAGGACGTCATTCAGTCAGGTATGACAACGCTAAAAATGTTCAAGCAATAAAAGCATCAGGATGAAAACCCAACAAATAAAAAAAATAAAATAAAAAGGTGCTGTGATCTTTATTATCGCACACCGTTATTTGGTTGTAAGCGAAACGAAACGTGGGAACGTGCTCTCTAGCAGTGGGTGTGTTGTTTTCTTTTTTAATGTTTTTTTTTTTAAATTTATTTCTTTTTAAAATCCACATCAGAGCTGTGCCATCGCTAGTGTGGTAAAACGTGGGGATGATTCTCGGTGTTCAAGACTGGACCTGTGAGGAATAAAAAAAAACAAAACAAAAAAAAAAAAAAAAAAGAAGGACCCAGAGTGATATCCTTCTCTCAAGGCGGGTTTGGGGGTGAGGCAGAATTTCTAGCTTGGGCCCTTTAAATCAGGGCAAACAGATGTGGTCTCTGCAAAACTTTTTTCTTTTTTTTTTTTTTTACTTCACCATCAACACTGCGGATCTCACACGTCTACACACATGTTCACTAACACATAACTTCTTGAAGTTTAAAAAAAAAAAAAAGAAAAACAATGAGTTTTCATTCACGTTCCAGAACCTTCCTACCTATGGCCACAACAAAAACAGAGTGAGGGGATGTGGATCTGGCCCTGTGGACTGAGCAGCGACTGAGATGATGTGCTCTCTCTGCTGTGAGTCGTTTGGCTGTGATGTGATGGGAAGTCCTGAGACACAGTGCGGCTCTAAGCTGCTGGCATAGGAAACGGGTGGGCTAGGCAGTCCACGGGGGGCCAGAATCAGGCTGGATTACAACTGGATTGGTTGGGTTTGGAGCTCCCTGACCAATGACTGCTCACAGAGGGAGGTGCTTACAGTGCAGTGGAGCTTCTGGCAGCGTGACGATTGGTGGGAAGAACGTGTCAGTCAAACAAGAGAGGCTTCAGGAGGCGTTTCCAACCATCTACAGGTCACAGACACACACATGCTGCAACCACCAACAACAGCTGTGTTCAGATGTTTCTACACACTCATCATGGCCATGAATGTCACTGGTTTCAGTCTAACGATCTGGATCGTTTGATTTTCCAGGTTGGACTAATTATACAACACATCTTTGTTTTTTTTAAACAATCCAATCAGTACCAAAGTTATACAGGTTCTAATATAAACATACACCACCACTAATGTTTGGTAAATGTACCTTCGGAAGTTGCACTAAATAAAATACGTTCTGTAACCATCAACGAGCCTCTGTCATAATATAGGCTGGATATTTGACCACACTCTTTGACACAATTGGTTAAGCTTGCCTGGTTTGTTTAGTGGGAAGAAAAGAAAAAAAAAACGAGTCGACAAGTTTTCAACAGGGTTGAAATCAGAGCGATGGGAAGGCCACTCTGGAAGCTTAATGTTAGCTTGTTTTATCCAATCAGAAAGCAGTTCTGATGGGTTTGGAACTGTGTCCAAGTTTCAGGCGTTTTATCTGTTAATTCGGCGTACAGCTGAAAAACTAATTCGTTTTTCAATCCACTTTGTACAATGCACCAGCACCACAGTATGATGCTACCACCACCATGCTTCACAGTTAGTTCAGGTTTTGACCATTTGAAAGCCTCTCGTTGACTTGTCCAAACTTACTTCAATCATGCAACTCAAAACTAAATGCTTAAAACAGCCTCCTCTGAAATTATTTAAAGGCACAGTGTGTAGTATTTGTTTTCAGCGACATCTAGTGGTTGAATCATCCTCCCTGGTCCTCCCCCCCCCCCCCTTCCAAACGCAAAGGAGTTGCTACGGTGTCTCTCAGGTGTCAAAAACCTTTGATAATTCCAACCGCGATGTCTACCAGCAGCTTCAGGGCTAGTGATGTTTCAAGTGGTAAGATTATGAGCTTTAATAAGTAAAATTATCCCAGCTACAATGACAGACAACAAATATTACATTTATAGTTTTACAACTAAAACCGTTTTTGACGCCGCCACCGCAGTTTGTCCTTCATGAGCCTTCGTAGACAAGATGGCGGCTGCCTGTAGTGGCGACCCGCAACCATGGAGATATAAACAGCTTTTTATAAGGTAAAAATAATAAAACAAGGTCTTTTTCTGCAATGATTAGACATGTTTTTTTTTATTACTGTCATTAGTGATTATCTCAATTTCGGCTAAAAGAATTGACAAAATCCTACACACTGTGCCTTTAGAAGCCTTTTGATTTTTAAAATTTTTTTGTAAGGGTGTCAAATTAAAGGTAAGAACAGGAGAAAGTCGTCGGACACACTGGTATTCAAAAAATAAAAAAGGACCCCCTGTAGGGTCCGGAAACGTTTAAAGGCAGAAACGGCACTGTTTTGCCCACTGAAATAGAATTTGAGTTTGGCATTAAGGCTTCAATCCCTTCATTCAATGATCACGTTGCACGTGTCATGGAGTGATTGAGAGATGAAATCACACGTGAAGCAGTTCAAGCCGTCTACCTGAACGAGCTTTGGCAGGCTCATTGAAGTTTGTGTTGTTGTGGCCAATCAGTTTATCAGCTGTCTCATCCAACCACAAAACTTTTCTCCAAAAAGCATTTGTCTTGTCCACGTGAGCAGCTGCACATTTTAATTGAGCTTAAAGAGTCCTCTTTGACTGGCATCCTCTCCATGGTAATGTAAAACTGCAAAAAAAAAAAAAAAAAAAAAAAAAAAAAAAAAAAGAAAAACTATCATCTAAGAGTGACTTTTTTTCTTTCTCTAGACCTTGACATGTGGTGACACCTTTGAATAATTTGTACTTAAGTGTCTGAACTGATGCTCTTATTATCTGATGAGGCTCAACAAGACACTCAACTTGTGTAAAACTACAATTCTCCTTCGTAGATGAGTTGAACAAGTTTACTAAATGTTCTTATTGTTGTGGTATTGGTCAACTCATTGAGTGCTGTCAAACAAGCATTTTTTTATGCTGGTAAAGAGAAACTGCCAGCTGCAGTAGGTTACAATCACTAACAGGGCATTATTAGGCTTTAATCCCATCATATGAGAAGACCAGTGGTGGGCACAGTTCCCCTAAAGCACTAATAGGGGAACTAATTTCCTGATTAGTGCTTTAGGGCTTTTGCTAATTTTAAAGTTTATTAGTGGATTAGCACTTGCTAAATTCATAGGCTAAATTTAGAAGCACTGACTGAGGTCTATAAATGTTATTGATCAACGTTAATATTAACAGCTGAGGGTGAAAACTGTCACACATTTTGTTCATATGTGTGTCACTTATCTACTAGGTGACACATTAACAATAAAAGAGCCCAAATACAGCTGTGGAGTGTCAATGATAAGTCTTAAGAGAGCAACAGACAACATGTGACTCATGTTGTCTGTTGAAGAATGTTCATGTGTTGATGGGTGTTTTAGTGCTTTAGAATTAGGGGCCCTAAATATTTGAGTTAGTGTTTTAGAGCTAGAGGAACTAATTTCCTCCGCCAAGGAGGTAATGTTTTCGGTCGCATCCGTCCGTCTGTCGTTCTGTCTGTGGACAACATTACTCAAAAACTTGTGGACAGATTGTCATGACATTTTAACCACATGTGTGTACTGGGCCAAGGAACACAGCTTTAAATTTTGGTGATGTTCCGGATCACGATGCGGATACAGGAATTTTTTTTCTTTCAATCCTCTGAGATCAGCAAAGCTGTGATGCTTTCATAGGGCTTCTGTAAAAAACAGTGAGCTGGATTACACAGCACGGACTTCAAACTTTATAAAAGTGATGTTAAAACCAGATTTAACGATGAATAATTTTTGCCATAATGTGCGCATTTTTACACATTTGGTGCGCATTTACAGAACGTTTTGTGAACAGGAAGTGCGTGACTGCACCATGAAAACTATTTTTCCTATTTCCTCAAACACACCACGTTTCCGAAACAACCAATCAAAACAGTTTCTCTACTAGGCTTGTAAACAGAGAGCTGCCGGGCCTCAAAGTTTGGAGACGGGGGGAGCCAGGAAGCACTTTATAAAGAGAGTCAAACCATTACAAACTCATACAAGGGGATAAAACTGACGTTTTACATGGTGAAATG
>NW_013955201.1:6786-11045 GCF_001266775.1 Austrofundulus limnaeus
ATATGTTTAAATAGAAAATAAACTTATCTTCTCATCACTTCCTCTTCTAAACGCCTTGAAATTGGCCTCTGTCTCTTTAAGGACCTCCTTCCACTTCTGTCCCAACCATTTCAGCACGGGGCCAGGTGGGTGTGTGTGCTCTGTGATGCAGAAGCTCAGCTTGGAGACACAGCCCAGAGGAGGAGCTGGTCCCAAAAGGAAGTTCTAGACCCAACCAGTGGGTTTTGCTCCCCTGCCTGGCTGCCTAAAAACACTGCAGGATTTCTCAAACATGCATGAATGAGTCAGAGCAAGGCTTTGGGCATGTTTTTATGAGAGTATAACATTATAACATGATATAAAACTCAAAAAAAGTTGATTTTACATGATATTGCCCCTTTAAGCTTTAACAACTCAGATTTACCTTCTTAGCCAAATTTCTTTAACCATTCATTCTTAAACCCTCCATATATTTTAGGTAATTRGAAACATTACTGGCGAGCTAATACAATTTCGGTTCAGTGTAGAGGGAGCCGAGCAATCGTGTTAAAGCTCGAGCTATAATGGCTAAATGATAGATTCACTTCTGGGATTTCACGTCATCTTTGACATCTCGGATTCAAAGCCTTTGTCATGAAAACTCAATAAGAGTGTGTGAGTATTAAATTAGCATGCTAATGGTCCACTAACATTGTAACAATGGATTATCTAGTTATGTGCGGCAGGGGGGTTCGCATGGGTTTGAAAATGAGCTCAGTTGAAACTGCAGCAGTGGCAGAATTTCGACTGCAAAGTGCAAAACTCAAAAAGCATGATGTCATAAAATGAATGTTGGTTTTATGTTTTAGAGAAAGCAGATTTTAATCTAAAAATGGCATGTTAGTTTAGTTTAACGTTGAGAAAATAATCGAACCCAAAAGAAATGAAGGAAAACATGGTATTCATCAGCTGCGTACTTTAATGTATAACAACAGTAAAAAGTGAATCTTTTACTTGCAAAATAGGAGTGTTTTTTTTATGTACAGCATTTATACAGTAATATATAGTTAAAAAAACATTACAGTTTGAACATTTGACAGTTTATTGCACAACACATTTATAAATTATCAAACCACAAATGAAACAGATGGGTTCTGTATTATTTTAACATTTAACACAAAATGCATGTTTTTCCATTATTTATTTATTTATTTCATCTTTATCTTCAATATTCACATTAATCAAGGTCCTGTTAGGAGTATAATAACCCCACTAATACTGAAATGGTAATAAGAGCAGCGCTACAAAAAAAAGACTGGATTTTATGGGGTGATGAACATCTTCATTTCTCGTTATCGTCGCAAATAAAATGATGAAAACTAAAACCCTGAATTTTTGGACATCCGGACATTTTTTAAATTAATATTATTATTACTATTTTTCTTCATACGATGAGAACGCTTGGTTGAACGCTCAGAAATGGCACTCTAAACTACAGCAGCATRGAGACAAAAAGCAGCCGGGTCAAAGTGGACTGGGTCGCTCAAATAAAACTTGTGAAACAAACACAAAACCAGTCAAAATGTAAAGCGACAATAATGCTCTGATGCAACAAACAGACTTTACAAGGACCAAAGCTTGATCCAAACATACACTGCTGTGAAAAAGCATTTGCAGATTTGATGTTTTGTCTTTTTTTAATCACATCTACAAGTTTCAAGCCATCAAATATCAATGAAGTTAAATATAACCCGAGTAGAAACAGAAAGCAGTTTGAAAACGACAATTTCATTATTTTTAATTCATCCTCGTTCTGCTGCAGAACCCAAGTGAGCTTAAAGTTACTCTCTTTACAAACCATGAAATCCAGCATAAAGAAGCTTATCCTGAACTATATGAATTGGTGCAATTTCCAGGTTTCCAGGAATATCGACAGGCAATTCTGAAATGTGGTTCTTATCATTTGAAAACTGCTTTTTTATTTACTCTGATTATCTTTTGTCTTAATTAATATTTTATTTGCTTATCAGAAACATTAGTGTGACCAAAAAAAAGGGGAAAACACAAAACAACTGTCTGCTAATGAACACTTTGAAACAGCACTGCATTTCATAAATTAAAGATTCACCCACTTGACAAAATATGAGAAACACCTGCTTTACATTAAACCAGAGCTCCTCTCAGATCTCCGGTCTCCAAGGCAGCAGCAATCCTTCAGGTTTTTAACTCGCATTTTTAACTTCCASGTCATGCTCAAGTCAGATATATTGGGGGGTGAAATCAATACGGCATCAAGGCCTTCATCTAACTTAATCTGTTCAGATTACTTCGCCGGAGCTGCAGGTGTTCTTAATATCTTGTACACTGGGTGCATTTCAAGTATTACGCTCAATGTAAACAATAACTGATGAGATGGGGGAAGAGGTGGAGGGGGAGGGAAGCGGCGGCGGCGGCGGCACCGTGGGTTAGACTTATCTGATTCTCCATCACGCTTATAACATCATTAATCATGCTTTCTGCTACAGTTCAATTTGGGCTCCACTTATCTTTGAATGGCTGAATTAGTGGTCTATAGATCACTGTAAAAAAAATTCCCATCTCAAATGAGATCTCCTCTGTCCAACGGCATGTTTTATTAAAAGCCTCGGCAGGAGCATTAAACTTGAATAAAACACGTAATGCATTATATTTGGCACTAAAAGCCGGCGAGCGGGCCCAAAATACCCTCCCTGGTCTTGAAAATCGGATGTCCGTGAGCCGGATTGTTAGACACCAGAACTTGTCAGCGACAGAATTTACTACCTTCAGAACCTAAAAGTTCAATCATCACTGAACAAAATAAATAAATAAATAAAATAACACTGCAAGCCTCTAAAAGCCCATGACAAAAAAAGGCTCAACAGGAAGTTCCACATCTCTGCTCCAAATGGCAACAAATGGCGATGTCACTCGAGCTCAGTGATATGTAAGTACGAATACAAGTCCTACAACTCTGACATGTAAAAAAGTACTTTTGAGTCTTGTCTCACCAGATGTGCCGTCCCATTAAATTGGCTCCTGTCTTCGTTGAGTTCCTCCAGTGACTTTTCACGTTGAGTCATTTTTTATTAGGTGCCGCTCTCCTCTGAGCTCCAGCCRTGCCTCACACACACTTAGTATAAGCACCAACTACAAAGACAAACCATTACCCAGCGGACAGGCATTGGCAGTAAATTCTGCAACCGTGATGGCCTAAATCCGTTTTTTCTTTCTTCTTCTCTCTCTTTCTCTTTTTAGAAGTTGAATGTATGCCTGTTGGAATTTCTTCTTAAAAAACTGTCACATTGGATTCACAAGTCTTGCTTTGGGATGCTCCGTTGTTTGATGTGTTCTGTGTTTGTACATTTGTATGTGTGTGTTTATGCATGTGTGTGTGTGTCGTAAATGAGTTTACACAGTAGGTCCATTAAGTCTAAAGCGTCTGTGTAAACCGTATCAGTAAGTCTGATTGTGGATGTCCATGTACATGCACATATGTGAGGGGTAACGTCCACAGCTGTGAACCATGTGTGTTGAATGTTTAGTACGCCGCTGTCACAGTTTGGTTTGGGGCGTGCGTGTGTGCAGTGTGTGTGTGGACCGGATGTGTTTATTTGTGTCGTTTTTTTTTTTTCTTTTTTGGTTTTTTGGTGTGTGTTTATCTCAGCTCTCTGCAGACATGGCCAAGGTGATCTGCTCCACTTTATACGCCAACTTCTGCCTTTGGGCTTGTTCATCTTGCCCCAACGCCTCAATGATCTGAAACACAAAAACACACAAATGTTACGCGGTTGCGTCAGGAATATGAGGTCTGTTACTGACCAGCTGTGAGAAGCAGTGCTGAAAGGTGATAGGATATTCTGCTGTGAGTGCAGGACATTTACTCCAATCTATAAAAAAGCAGCTGCAGCATGTGTGCATGTCCTTCGAACAGACAGCATCATTACATTTTTTTTTCAAACCAGACTCAACATGTGTTTTAWGTCGTGAGAGCAAAGAAATGTGTCATAAAAGCTGAATTTCCGTGGCGCTCAAGTGTTTTTTATCTGTTCTGCTTCAGTCGCACAGAAATTGAGGTTTTAAAGGGGCAATATTATGTGTTTCTCAGGCATACATTTAAATACTATACCATAATAAAGTATCTATGACAATTTTAGTTATTAAAATGCTGTTTTTATGTTTAAAATTAACTTTTCTTCTCACCACTTCCTCTACCAAATGCCTTGAAATTGCCCTCTGTCTCTTTAAGAACCACCTTCTGCTTGTGTCTCGCCCATTTGGGT
>NW_013955202.1:0-5092 GCF_001266775.1 Austrofundulus limnaeus
ACTGCAAAGGCTGAAAAATCTTGAAGTCTGTATGAAATTGGAGGTAGTTTGAGGATTAAATTTTTTATGCTTTTTAAGCAAAAAAAAAGTGGGGGTCGTATTATTCATGAGATCATATTTTACACAAATAAATACGGTAATTAAAAAATCCTTAATAAAATAAATCAATAAATAAAAAAGCTAAAAGAGAATAATAGTTGTTTTGTTACATACTAACATTCAGGAGTAGCTGTGGCCCCCTGAGCAGTTCAGTTGAACAGCCCTGCTTTAAATCCTTCCTGCTTGTTTTTGGGTTGATTGAAGTGTTTCTTTCTAAATAAATATCACTGACATTAATGTGTTCCACAGGATTCCAGCTCTTCCTCCTCATCTTCCTCCTCTTCTGATAGTGAGGATGACAAGAAGAAGAAGAAAAAGAAAAAGAAGAAGAAGAAGGTAAAAAGTAGTGATTTTAAACGATCAATTCTTTTTTTTTTTTTACACAGCACCAGTTTGCTTTTCAGTCTAGCGCTCTCGTTCTTCATGGTTTGGATTTACACTCTGCACCTCAGCGGAGTCAGATAACACAATTGTTTGATCTCATTTCTAGAGTTGCAGCTCATCTGATGAAAGCTCCTCCTCTTCCTCATCCTCTTCTTCCTCTGAAAGCGATGACAAAAAGGTAAGATATACAGCTGTAATCTGACACAGTATATAGTTCTGTTGTAGCACATGAATCACCTGCATGTTTCCTTGTTACAGAAGAAGAAGAAGAAGAAAGACAAGAAAAAGAAAAAGAAGAAAAAGAAGGTATAAATGTTTTATCTAATTTTCTTGTGTCATTGCACATTCATATTCATGACAACTAATAAAAAGCTGTAAAGCGAAAACATCATAACGACTGCTTTTGTCCAGGATTCTTCTTCTTCCTCTTCATGCAGTGATTCTTCCAGTGACGAGGATAAGRAGAAAAAGAAGAAGAAAAAGGACAAAAAGAAGAAAAATGATAAAAAGAAGAAGAAAAAGGACAAGAAGAAGAAAAAGGACAAGAAGAGGAAGAAGGTAGAGTCAATTTATCTTGTCAGATGTTTGAATTTTCTCATACTTTGCCCGTTCTAAAATGATCAAAATGATGCAAAACGAATCATTGAAACAACATTACGACTGTTTTGGTCCAGGATTCGTCTTCTTCCTCTTCATCCAGTGATTCTTCAAGTGATGAYGAGAAAAAGAAGAAGAAAAAGAAGAAGGATAAGAGGAAGAAGAAAGACAAGGAAAAGGTAGATTAGAAATGTTTTGTTTAACCAAACTTGCTTGTTGGAATTCTAAAATGAAAGTTCAGTAACGTTGCAATTTTTTTTATTAAGGACTCAGACTTTTCTGGCAGTGATGACAAGAAGAAGAAGAAGAAGAAAAAGGTGGTTTAGAGCAGTGGTTCCCAAACTTTTTATCTTCTGACCCACAAAATATTCATGGCAAAAACTTGTGACCCCAAATATTACTGGTCTGAGTACACAAACTTGGTTAATAACCCTAAAAATACAGCCTTTTTGACAATCTAAACAGCTCGTAAACAAATATAAATACTTATTTATACTTATTTTGTGTTTTTGTAATAGTTATTGAGAAAATATTACATCAGCAATTATTTTATTACCCTTTAAATTGATTTCTGGAGATTATCCAAGGTGCTTCATGACCCATAATTGGGTCCCAAGCACAACTTTGGGAACCAAAGTTCAGTGGTTCCCAAACTTTTCAGCCTTTGACCCACAAAATAACAGTAGCAGAGACCTGTGTCCACAGCTATTTTTGTATGATAAACATTTTTATCAGGTCAACTAAACATGGGCACAGTAACAATATTTTTATACTACATTTATCCATTTTAAATACACTAACCTCACTCCTTTGTAACAACTAAGGCAAAAATGTAATTAACTCTGAAAATCTTTTCAGGACCCCACATTGATTTTTCGGGACCCCACCTTGGGTCCCGGCCCCAACTTTGGGAAACACTGGTTTAGAGTGGTGAAGCCATTGTATAGTTTGAATCAGATAGTTGAGTGTAATTGGTTTTGTGTGTGAACAGGATTCCAGCTCCAGTGACAAGGAAAATAAAGAGAAAAAGGACAAGGAGAGAGAGGTAATAAGTAGTTCCACTTAACGTCCATATTCAGAAGATCAAGCCAAGGACTTGGTGAGTGAGTTAGGCTACACTCACACTGCAATCTGAATGCTTGTGTCATATTTCATCTGACATTTACATCAGTGAGGTGGAGGTGAGTGGATCGATCTAAGTATTTAGAATAAAGATACCAGCCTTGTGCAGTCTCGTAACTCCACATGTCTGCATCTACAGAACAGAAGTCCAGTTGCTTCTTCTTTGTTCTTTTAATTTTCCATGTCCCAGTTGACTGAGAATCCACAGAAACATGTGATAATAACATCGGTCTCAACCCGTATACTGATACTAAAGTTACTGGATCCGTATGTCCAGCTCATTGCATCGTCCCATAAATRCATGCTGCGTGAGAGCAGCCGGCCAGAGGCAGGTTCAGAAACAAACGGTGAACTAAAGAAGCGTTTCATATGATTATATAATCGTCTCTGATTGCACAACTACAGAATCAATGTGCTAACAAGTAGCATCCATGTTTACTTCTGTAAACATCAAGCTGAATGTGTCGTCACATCTTGTGCACATGCAGGTCTAATCGGTGTCGTGAGAGTTCACACTGGAGTCAGATGGAAGTTGCATTTAAAATAAAATGTGAACGTCCACGCAAAAAAAAAAAATCGGATTTGAGCAAAAAAATATATAAATTGAGCTTTAAGACTTGCATAACTTGGCTGTAGGAGGTCAGGCGGATAAAGCCACTCATGCCTTCATCCTCCAGAAGGTTGGGTAGTTTCAGATCGGAGTTGAGTGAAATTATCAACATTCTATCGGACGTATTTTTCATTAATAATGATCATGTGTCTATTGCCATAGATATTATTATTTTATTGCCCAGCCCTAGTGTGACCTGAAGAGGCTTAATCGGGAGGAATGGCCTCACTGATCTGATCTCGGGCTGTGATGATTAGGCTACTGCAGCTGTGATCAGAGAGACAGGTACTCGGTGTGCCATCTGGACAGAGGACAGATGAGGAAACCTTGTGGTGGATTAGTGGAAGGCAGGAAGCGACCCAGAGAAAGAGAGTCTCGTACTTGCTGTACTTTATTTCTTTCTACTGTTTTTTGTTCCAGGAGATCCCTGATGGAGACCAAAGCGACAAGCCTCAAATGGACGTTTCAGGCTCAGGTGGCAGCCAGTTTTTCACCTCAAGCCGAAGCAGCACTGACCCGAGCGGTGCCAGCTCAACACCCTCGACGTCTTTTCGATCCAAACTCGATGTGAAGTTGGATCCTCTGAGTCCTACTTCTTCMGATTCCAAACCATCCAGCTCCGGTTCTGCCTCCATAGTCAGCTCTCACCTGACTGTTGTAGACAGACCCTTGACCCGCARACCTCTCAGCCCCATGGAGACCCTGATGGGGAATCCACAGAAGTTGGGAGACGGAACAACCCGAACCACCGGTCACCTCTCTTCCACTGATCTGCTGAAAGGCCCCAGACCTTAAGATGCCRTAGGGTTAAAAATAGATGTCACAAGAGAGAAGAAAGAAAATTTAAACATGGTTTAGTGGGAACTCAYGATTGGATTTAAAATGATRATCCTCTTGGGTGTTTTTTTTWCTTTAAAWATCAAAAAGAAAAAATAAGTAGGTCCTCTGGATGGGTTCTTCTTTAGTGAAACATTTCGTCTCTTCTCCAAGAGACTTCTTCAGTCTGATGAGTTTCAGCTGAACTCAGCCTTATAAGCACTGCCTCCACATGGACAAACAGGTTAGTCACATGCAAAAGGTGGCCATTGTCTAACAATAGGCTTGATTAGCTCTATTGTTCATAGAGGGTCATGTGCCCCATCACCTGACTTATTGGTTTGAATGCTGTGGTTCTTTGGTGTCATGTTATTTGTATGTAGTGAATGCAGGCGGGGCTCAATGTCCTCTTGTTTTTTTTCCTCTTTGTGTTGGTTATTGTTGGGGCCCTGATTCACACCTTTTGCTCACAGGGGGCTGAGTCATACTTGCAATAACAGCGTTGTAGGAGGAGGACAACTGGTCTCGAAGGCCTCCACCTCTGTTTAATGGTGGACGTTTTTTCTTCAAAAAGATGGCTTCCTTTACTCCTCTCTCAAACCAACGTTCTTCTCTATCAAGGATGAGAACATCTTCATCCCTGAAAGAGTGACCGCTGGCCTGTAGATGAGTGTAAACTGCAGAGTYCTGACCCGATGAAGTAGCTCGTCTGTGCTGGCTCATTCTTTTGAACAGTGGCTGTTTTGTTTCCCCAATGTATGACTGATCACAGTCCTCCTGACACTTAACAGCATAYTACCTTTACTTTAAATACTTACATACACAATCACATAAACACAAGATAATACAAGATGCTTTGGTTCTGTGTGTGGATCAGCAAAATAAAAAAATAGCACTTATTTCTTTTTAAGGTTTGGAAAAAACAGCTGTGTGAAATGAATATTGTCATATTAAAAATATATTATTGATTTGGGTGAATAAAACTGGTTTACATGGTTTTTGTTTCTGCTGTGCTTCTCTCTATTTTTATCACCTGATCTATAATGAAATTCATGCTGAAACTGATTTTAGTCAGGCAGATTTATTCCAAACCAACATATTTTAATTTGAAATATTCTTGTAATGTCAAGACGCCTGTGGTGACCTGGGGACTGGGGCGTGGTTACTCTCCCTYACACAGCCGTACAATCTAAAGAAGTTGTCTTCAGACCAGACTTCCTTGAAAAAGAGATCTGTGATCTCAGTGGGATTTGCCTGGTTAAATAACAGTAAAATAAAATTAAAATTAAAAAAATAATTACCTCCACCAAGGAGGTTATGTTTTTGGTAATGCTCAGCTCTTTTTCTTTTTAAATTTGAGCCCAGGTTCTGATCCGTCCTGTCATGCTGGTGTCTGCACCGAGTCCACAAAGGCCTACATCCATTCAACCGACAAAGAAGGGCCATGGTGTCCGCTGTCCACCC
>NW_013955202.1:6092-11037 GCF_001266775.1 Austrofundulus limnaeus
GTTAAATATTTAGCTTGTTAACTAAATATTTAATTTGTAAGTTAAATATTTAGTTTGTAAACTATGACATTTATAAATGTATGAATCATATGGTGAAACACTGACTTTGAAAAATAAATCAGTTCTTTTTTTCTTATAAAAGGCTAAATAAAACAAAAATATTGGTGGTGATTTCAGATTGTGTAACTTTACAAACGGCAGCCCGTACTCGGCTCACCTGAGACGACACACGACTCCTCGCACTCCTCCTTGGTCTGGAAGTTGTTGGCGTTTCCGCCGCAGCCTCCGTACTCGAACAGCTCGCAGAGGCCCGTGTTCACGTTGAAGAAGAACCGGTCCTTGATGGCCTTGCAGGGTCCCGGCTCGTCTCTCATCGCGCACAGTTCGTTAAAGATGAGCGGTTCTTGTGATCGGACCCCTGCGGCGAGAAAAGGAAGCAAAACTTTACAAACCCTTCAAGTTGGAGGGTATTATTTATACGTGTACGGTTCCTCTTCGTTTTAATGTATTTTTACAAACCTGTGAGCACAATCCTCCAGGTTTATTTATTTTAAATTCATTTTTTGAGCTTTAAAGAAAACAAGTTATCAGTGAAGCACCAGCAGAAGGCCTGATGGAGCCAGAAGGCTGCTGCAGGGAGAAAACCGAGCGTTGCAAATTTCCCAGCATGCGCCACACAGCATCATCCTCAAGTGCAGCAAATGGATTCATTTACCACACAGGCTGAGAGACTGGGGTCTTAGATCATCAGCCTCGGTATGAGAGACGTGTTTGTTCTGTTCGCTGGGACACCCAGATCATATCGGTCCTCCACGTAGACAGAAAACAGCTCTAATGTCAGCTTTGGTCCTCYTTTTTCATCCCCCGTTCTGAAAAATGTTCAGTTCCTCTACAAAAGAAAAACCAGACCGTCTCAGCGTGCCGCGGGGACTCTCCTTCATCCCTGTTGTTTCACACGKTCAGACCTCTGTTCTCTAATCTCTGTCCAAACATACAGAGTCTGTTTAAAACACAAGCCCCAAATGTTTTATATCTCATAGATGTAGCAATTTATCAGGCAACGTCAGGAGAAACGGGTGAATTTCTAGTTTTAATCGAGATGTGAGAATCTGTTCATTTTTTTCTGTAAAGTTTCATCAGAAGTCGTCCTTTAGGAGGAAACCTGCAGAAAAACMATCAGTTTCTTCTCCAGGCAGTGTAACGAGGGCAGAGTCCTCGTGACCCGACACCACAGGGACACTTGTCAAACACTCTCATTTTCCTTCCTGACAAGACACCGACCATCGCTGCAGGAGTTCCCCTCTTCCTGCAGACTGTGATGAATTCAAAATCAACAGGTCCTAAACAACCATTTAGAGAAAAGATGGAAATTTACTCTCGTTTCTTATCGATTAAATGCTTTAAGCTCCCGACAGCTGCAAGACAGCAGCTCCTTTTAAATATAATCGACAAATACGGACAATGTACCGATGGGTATTTGTGAAAGTTGTATAAATAAGACGGTTCAATACGGTGGGATTTGTCTGTCTGAGGGGAGGACAGAAAACAACTCCTTATTGATTTCAGCTCTTCCTGTCTGAGCCGAGCCGAAGTACAATCAGAAATGTGTTCCTCAGTCGTTCAGACGAGCAGATGGCAGCGACAGCAGTGGATTTATTACATTTGAAAGGAAACCACAAAGAGGGCAAATGTGCACCCGCTTCAAACCCATCAGGCTAATGTTTTCATCACCGCGGGGCTTTAAAAAGCATTACATTTGAATCTCAGTGGCATTAAACAAATGCTGAATTAATTGTAGCTGTAATGTACATTAGAGGAACACGTAGAACCATTTCAGTAATTATTTCTGGGTGGTCGGTGTGCAGTTGTTGAAAGTTAGCATGCTGGAGGGATATGGTGCAGTATGAGGGCCAAAATTAAGACAATTGCGCAACCTGCGGTTGCTAGATCCTTATAGCAGGAGGCTATATCTATTCCGAAGAGACTAGCATGGATAAGCTGGTGTTAGCATTGGAGAGGCTAGCGACTAGCATGGATAAGCTGGCATTAGCATTGGAGAGGCTAGCGACTAGCATGGATAAGCTGATGTTAGCATTGGAGAGGCTAGCGACTAGCATGGTTAAGCTGACGTTAGCATTGGAGAGGCTAGTGACTAGCATGGATA
This sequence comes from Austrofundulus limnaeus, assembly GCF_001266775.1. Classification (NCBI taxonomy): domain Eukaryota; kingdom Metazoa; phylum Chordata; class Actinopteri; order Cyprinodontiformes; family Rivulidae; genus Austrofundulus; species Austrofundulus limnaeus. The sequence continues at coordinate 8,257 of NW_013955202.1, forward strand.
AGCTGGTGTTAGCNGGATAAGCTGGTGTTAGCATTGGAGAGGCTAGCGACTAGCATGGTTAAGCTGACGTTAGCATTGGAGAGGCTAGTGACTAGCATGGATAAGCTGTGTTAGCATATGAGAAGCTAGTGACTAGCATGGATAAGCTGGTGTTAGCATCAGAGAGGCTAGTGACTAGCATGGATAAGCTGGTGTTAGCATGTGAGAGGCTAGTGACTAGCATGGATAACCTAGTGTTAGCATTAGAGAGGTTAGTGATTAGCATGGATAACCTGGTGTTAGCATTAGAGAGGTTAGTGACTAGCATGGATAAGCTAGCATCAGCAATGGAGAGGCTAGTGACTCACTAGATCACCAACTCCCCCTGTTGTCCGTTGGAATGGATAGGTTGGCYTTAGCATTGTAATAGCCCCAACTTGGTAGTTCTGGCTTGGGGCTTTTACAATGCTAACGTCAGCCTATTCATGCTAGTCACTAGCCTATGCTAATGATAGTTTATTCATGTTGGTCACTAGCCTCTTCAATGCTAATGCCATCTTATCCATACTAGTCGCTAGCCTCTCTGATGCTAACACAAATGAATAGTCTCCTTATTTGCCAACACTGGCCTCTCAGTTAGCAYGGCCAGCTGCTCCGTTACCGGCGCAGGCCTATCATTAATCAGATCAGTAGCTAGCTTAGGAATAGTTAGCCTCCTGCTACAAGGACGGAAGGAAGACGAGGAGTTTAGGGCATGGCTGCAGCCTGTTGATGCTTCGTTTAGGCATTTCTGTGCACAAAAAAACGCTTCTTTTTATTCACGCAAACACCAAGATATCATCGGTATACGATGAGACCAACCGGGACCGTGTGCAGTTTATGTCCAGACCCCACTTCACCCCTGTGCACACACTGGCCAATCACATCTCATCTTACCAGCTGGCCCGCCCCTCACCACGTTCATGCATTCAGTCAATGTGGGAAGCAGCATTAAAACAAACTTGTGCAATTCATCCTTTCATTGTCGATGACATTAAAAATGTTTAAAAATGACATTTTATTGACATTAAAAAGTATTAAATTTTAAAAACCAGTCATTCAGATGAATGATTTTGAATGAATTGACCTTTTCGGAGTCATTAAACGGTTCACCAGGACCAGCTTGAGCCAGCTGAAAGGTCCTTCTGCAGTTTGCAAATTTGAAGTTTGTTGATTTAAAAAGAGAACAAAAGTGTAAACGCTGACTCAGCGTTTGCTAATTAAAACTATTAAACATTGACGGTTAACATGCAGACGACCTCGTTCCTGCAGAAATCTTGCAAACGGCGATGATGTTGTGGGGAGGGAGGGGGGGAGGGGGGTTAAAGTGAGCCTCAGGCCTCGTCTGGAGGACTTTCTCCAGCAGATGAAAGGAGTCCCGGAGGGACAGGGACACGTTCACGCCTCCGGGAGAAATGTGTCGTCATTTTCAGGCTTTCAAAGCTGCTGTTGTTCAGCTGGCCTCGGGAGTCCGGCGTGTATCTGTTCCTGTTGGGTCTGAGCCCTGCACCGGCTCGGCTCGGCACAGAACCAGAACTCGGGGACGTTGGTGGAGGAAGTGGGGAGGAAACGCAATCTTTCCCCACAATGAGCAGATGTGTCTCCGGGTGTTATCTGGGGTGGTTTCAAACAGACCGAGCTGCAGGGAGACCTGCTCCATTATCAGAAAGGCTCGTGCATTTTTAATCACAGCTTGTGTTTGTGCGGCAGGTGGTGGGGGAGGAGAGACACAACGAGCAAATTAATTGTCGCTCCGCTTGAGCGTCGAGCGTTTGTGTGTCTGTTTGAGCCAGACCACATTRATGTCCCATCTCTGCTTCTCTTTTCAGCCCAGGACCATCGAGGCTTTTTGTCTTTTGTCTCATTTGTTTCAAAAGGATGATCGTGGTCAGAAAAACTAAATAATAAAAGTTTTCTCTGCTTTAACCTGACAGCTCAGCTTTTATGAAGTGGGAAATATTATGTAATATTAACATCTCACCTGTCTAACGCTGCTTAGTRTGAGTCATTTGTAAATATCTTTTCTCCATCAGCTTAGTGGAAGCTGCTCCTCTGCTGTGGCATTAATTATCTTAGCTTGAGCCTCAGCAAGTCGAASCAAAAATCCTTTTTTCGTTTCAGTAATTCAGCCGGATCTGCGCTGCTACCTGAGCAAACCCAGAGATCCCACTCGGTGCCAATTAATGTGACGTCTCTGCAGGCTGTCAGTCAGACAGTCACTGGGACAAAGTGTGCTTCCTGGATTATACTCCCGTGGGAATATAGAGGATCACCTGAATCTCAGGTGTGTGGAGGAAACGAAGCGTGAACCTGCAGCAGGTCAACGTGTTTGTCCGGGACTTTTGATTTGACACACGATGTGGCCTCCTCGCTCCAGCTGGAGCCTATGGGACATAATGATGGAGCCATACGTTCGGCCATAAACTGCGCTCGTCCTCCTGAGGGGAGGGGAGAAGTAGCACGGCGCCATCTGTCAAACTGAAGAAGTCCTGAAAAAAACGGGTAAATTATTCATCGCGTCACTCAGTTACAACCGAACGGTTCTCCAGAACGAAGGTGTTGAGATTAAACGGTCAAATTAAAGGTTTTTATTACTAAGAGAATGTAACAAGACCAGTGGCGTCACTAGGCCTATTTTAGGGGGGCTGGAGCCCCCCTAAAACAATTTAAAGCCCCCCTAAATTATTTTGGTGTAAAATAAATATATATATATTTTTTTTTTACAAAAATTCAATATGAATTCAATACGATGATGTTTTGGGG
>NW_013955203.1:0-563 GCF_001266775.1 Austrofundulus limnaeus
TCCAGTCAGGGTGGGGTGATGCCATCTCTCTGCATCAGACCAGGTTTCCCCCAGAAAGAACTCCAACTAATTGCAAAGCTGATGTTGTTTTCAGAACACCACTTGGATGCCCAGCGGTTGAATGAGGACATTCGACTAAACATATCATCACTAGTCAGGTTAGGTAGGGGGCCAGAAAAAACTACAGAGTCCAACATCATCTTTGCAAAGTTACCAGACCGAAGCAACATTAATTTTAGTAATCTGCGATAGACGTAACCGAGTATCATTACTACCGATGTGAATCACAATCTTGCGGTACCTAGCATTAGCATTAGCTAGTAGTTTCAGATGGGATTCTGTCTCCCGCTCTCATGGCTGTTGAGTCACTAGATCCACATTTCGGACTATGGAGCTACCAATAACCAGTGTCTGTTTCTTGACTGGAGTGTTGCTGAGTGGGGAGAAGCGATTTGAAACATGAACGGGTTGACGGTTGGGAGCTTTAGCTTTAGCACTGTGCTTTTTATGAGCCGTCACCCAGCTAGCTCGGGGTGGTGGCCTCACGGGACCCACCGAGGGAC
>NW_013955203.1:2506-5111 GCF_001266775.1 Austrofundulus limnaeus
GCAATAGGCAAGCAGCTTGGTGTGAATAAATCAACTGTGGGAGCAATAATTACAAAATGTAATACCTACAAGACTACTGATAATCTCCCTCGATCAGGGGCTCCACACAAGATCTCACCCTGTAGGGTCAAAATGATCACAAGAACAATGAGTAAAACTCCCAGAACCACATGGGGGGACCTGGTGAATGACCTGCAGAAGGCTGGGACTAATGTAGACTACTGTCAGTTGTTAGCAGACTTACTTTTGCTAAGCGTTAAACGTGACGCGTATGAGACATATTTGGCTTGGTGCAGATTCCCATTTGTTTGTAGGAGCACACCTTTTATTTACAACAGGTGCATTAAATTAAATCCATCACGTGAGTGACGTGATGTACAATAAACCAATAGCAGAACAGAGAGAGAGAGAAAAAAACAATAAATGAGAGCACTAAAATACAAAGACAACATTAATGATGTCAACACCCCACTTGCTCACATTTGGATAACACTTTCAGATTGTTAATGTTTCAACTAAAATACATTTATGATGCACCAAACATAAAGATTTCATATTTCCTCAACTTAATCTTTGTTGCTAGTTTGGTGAGTGCATCTGCCACCATACCATTAGTTGGACAGTACTCCAGAATAACATTTCCTTCACTTACAACTGATCTGATAAAGTGATATTTAATATCAATGGATTTACATCTTTGTCTGTTTACAGGATTTTTAGTTAAGGATATGGTACCTTGATTGTCTTCATAGACCTTAGCTGAGTAAGCCAAACTATCCATATGAAACATTTGTCTCAAGTATAAACACTCCTGTACAGTAGCAGCTAGTGCCATGTACTCCGCCTCACATGTGGATAGTGCTACAGTAGACTGTCTTTTGGTCTTCCATGAAACTAATGGACCATCTTTATTTAGACTCATACAGTATAACCTGTGGTACTTCTTCGGTCTGATACATCAGCTGCCCAATCGGCATCACTGTATGCATATATGATGTTCTCATTGACACCCTTTTTAAAACATAGTTCTTTATTTTGTGTGCCTTTTAGATATCTGAACACATGCTTGACAGTATTCCACTGCTCGATTGTAGGGTTTGCAAAATACTTTGCCAGTTTACTCACTACATAGCTTAAGTCTGGCCTTGTACATGTTGACAAATAGATTAAGCTTCCTACTGCCTCCTTATGTTTYCTGACATCCCTCATTGCTTCGGCATTGTCAGTATAGTTAAGTTTTTGCTCACGTGGTAGGTCTTGGCTTACAGTTTTGCATGTCAAACCTCTCCAATATTTTTTCCACATACCTGGACTGTGACATTTTAATGCTGTCTGCATTTTGTTCAAAGTCAATACCAAGAAAATGTGTCAGCTTTCCTAAATCCTTCATCATAAATTTAGATGCAAGCTCCTCTTTCACATCTCTAAGTGTATTCATATCACTGGCATCAATAATCAAATCATCTACCCATATGATTATAAACACTTTTTCAGTACCAGAAATCTTTGTGTGTAAACACAATGATCAGCAGGGTTTTGAACAAACAAATTTACATAGGTAATCATGCAACACTTTGTTCCAGTTTCTTCCAGACTGTTTAAGCCCGTACAGGTATTTTTGCAGTTTATGCACAAGTTTTTTGTTTCCCTGTGATTCCTTCTTATAACCCTCTGGTTGATCAATATACAGTTCACACTCTATCGGGGCATGTAAATATGCTGTCTTCACATCCATCTGGTGAACAAACATGTTCTCTTGTGCCACCTTTTGCATTAATACCCTAATGCTTGTCATGCTAGCAGTTGGTGAAAAGGTTTCATCATAGTTCACACCTTTCTTTTGACTGCACCCTTTGGCAAAATATCTAGCCTTATATTTATCTGATGCACCACCATTCTTTTTGATTGCATATACCCATTTACCCCCCACTACAGCTTTGCCCTCAGGTAAGTTGGTCAGGGTAAAGGTAACATTCTCCTTTAGTGACTGCATTTCTTCATCCATTGCTGTAACTCACTCTTTTGCATTCACTGATGTTATAGCTTCTTTGTAGGTTTGGGGTACATTGCTAATCAGTCTGTAACAATAATCAATGTTGGTTACATTCTCATCATCATCATCATCATCATCATCATCATCATCATCATCAATGCTACAAACAGTCATTTGGATAACCTGCTTTCTTTCTTTCTCTGACAGGATATCGTCTCTCAGGTTCCTCACATTTTAATGTGTGGCTGGAACTTTCCAATGGGTCATCTCCTGTGCTCAGTTCATGCTCAGAAACATTTTCTGGTTCAGTATCTGGCAGTTTGGTTGCTCTGTGACCGACTCTAACCAGATCATCATCATCCAAAGTTACATTTGTCTCACTTTTCACTTTGGGTACAAAATCCACAAGCCTGCGCTTCTGTACTTTCCTGCTGTTTTGATAGTAGATCATAGCGTATAGGCTGGACTATTTTTGTCATATTCTATAAAAATGCCTTTTTCACACCTTTAGTCTAGCTTTTCTTTCTCCTGTTTGTTAGTGTAACAAACACATCCAAATTTCTGCATCCTAGAAATGTTAGGCTGTCTGCCTGTCAGCAGTAGGGTGTCTGC
>NW_013955203.1:6062-7976 GCF_001266775.1 Austrofundulus limnaeus
CTTTGTGCCAGAATGCACCTTAGCTTTCATCACATTGTCCTCAGATACACTTGTGCGCATATTTTCAATGTCTTCAAAACTTCTGAGTTTAGTTTTAAATTCTGCAAAAGTCATTTTATCACCATCAATGCTTTGAGTGATATATACAGTATAGCAAATGGTTTAAATGATTCTGGCAGCCCCTTCAGAACAATGGCTATCAAAAGTTCGTCACTCAAATTTTCACCTGCACTTCTTAATTCAAATTCAAATTCAAATTCAAAAATACTTTATTGATCCCAGAAGGAAGTTAGGTGTTGTTGTAACTCATTTAACTAAAAACTTATTGTAGATGCTGATGGTTGTGGGCAGGAAAGATCTTCTTTAAAGTGGTGATAGCAGCCTCTGCTCTGATGAAGTACTCAGTTACGGACTCAWTGGGTGATTTCTGCAGTGATGTCAGCTCARWGTAGAGATTTATCACCCTTGGCTTGCCCTTGCTGGCGTAATGCTTACGCAAGATCCRAAGCGCCGCACGTCCRTCGTCTGCCGCATCATGCATGACGAGTGATAAACTCTTGTCATCCAAAAACTGAATGAGCTCTGCATAAGCTTCAGCATTTTTCGTCTTGTCTGCCTCTTCTTCTTCCTTATCGGTAGGTCCTCTTAAAATCACATTTTTCAGCCCTTGCAGTCGCAGATGTCCTAAAAACTTTGTTTCCCATAATTCATAATTTTACTCGTCTCCATCAAAAAGAAGTCTTGACCAGCGGCCATATGCCATGTTTTTTTCTCTTCTGGTCATTTTCMAAATTTACACAGCAGGTGCACGCTATCAGTTGTGACATTCACCTGTAAAATTTTTTTCTCCAAACTGTTCATATATCTCTGGGCCCATAACCTGTTAGCAGACTTGCTTTTGCTAAGCGTTAAACGTGACGCATATGAGACCTATTTGGCTTGGTGCCAATTCCCAATTGTTTGTAGGAGCACACCTTTTATGTACAACAGGTGCATTAAATTAAATCCATCACGTGAGTGACGTGATGTACAATAAACCAATAGGAGAACAGAGAGAGAGAAAAAACAACAACAAACGAGAGCATTAAAATACAAAGGCAACATTAACGATGTCAACATCAGTAACGCACTACACCACCAGGGACTCAGGTCCTGCAGTGCCAGACGTGTCCCCCTGCTTAAGCCAGTACATATCCAGGCTCATCTGAAGTTTGCTAGACAGCATTTGGATGTTCCAGAGAAGTACTGGGAGAATGTCATATGCTCAGATGAAACCAAAGTAGAAGTGTTTGGTAGAAACAACTCGTCATTTTTGGAGGAGAGTGAATGCTGAGTTGCATCTAAAAAACACCATGCCTACTGTGAAGCATGAGGATGGCAGCATCATGCTTTGGCACTGTTTCTCTGCAAAGGGACCAGAACCACTGATCTGTGTACATGAAAGAATGAATGGGGCCATGTATTGTGAGATTTAGAGTGCAAACCTCCTTCCATCAGCAAGAGCATTGAAGATGAAACGTGGCTGGGTCTTTCAGCATGACAATGATCCCAAGCACACCACCAGGGCAACGAAGGAGTGGCTTCATAAGAAACATTTCAAGGTCCTGGAGTGGCCTAGCCAGTCTCCAGATCTCAACCCCATAGAAAACATTTGGAGGGAGTTGAAAGTTTGTGTCGCCCAGCAACAGCCCCAAAACCAGGGGCATCACTAGGTTTTAAGGACAAGGGGTGGCTTAGCCCCCAGGAGACACACAGAATTTTTGTATATTACATATATGTATTGTGTGTGTGTGTGTGTGTGTGTGTGTGTGTGTGTGTGTGTGTGTGTGTGTGTGTGTGTGTGTGTTTGTATGTATGTATGCAGTAACATTTATTTAGAGAACAATACCTACACTTTCAGATTATTTTTTTCCA
>NW_013955203.1:9094-10435 GCF_001266775.1 Austrofundulus limnaeus
CCATTGTCTGACCTCGTACATTTAATCTTTCCATATGGAGCCATGTCAGCGATAAACTTTTCAGTAGCCTGTACTGTATCGCTCTTCTTTTTCAAAAAGTGTCCAAAACTTCACAATATGGCATTGGTTTATCTCTCCCTTTAATTTCCATTCCATGAACAACATTTTCTAGTTTCAGCACATCTTTGTAATTGCGCTGTCCTAGGATCTCATGCCAACTTTGAAAATCATGACATTTTTTACACTTATCACCACATTCATTGTCCATTGTGTGTAAGTAATATAGTTTGTTACATACGTGAATGGGGAATTTGGTACCATCTCTGATAAAAACGTTATTTCCCTTTTTGAAGATCACAGTTGCTCTGCTGGATGTGGCGGCTTTAACTGAGATATCCTGCAGATATGATGGGATGAACAGTGCATTCCTCAGCACTGTTTTCAGACGTCRACCTCTGATGTCAATCAAACACACTTCCACATCTCCTCGTTGCTTAGTAACCCCAGGGCACCTGGATCCATCYGCCAATTCCACACAGTGTGTCTCGGCCTGGAAACTTTCATCAAACTTCTGGAACTTCCTGAAGTTGGTGATAATGTGTGACRTTGCACCGACATCCACCATCAGATCTTTCCTCCTGATGTCATCTTTTTGCGTGTCAGCGTGGCTCACCCAGAAAACGTACTCCTTGTCACCGCTCGATTCCTCCACCGCTTTACGTGCGTTGTCACGCTGCTTTCTTCGCCTGCAGGTTCCGTTGTTGTGGGTGTCATTCTTACAGTAACTACACCACTGTTTTCGCTGGCAGGCTGTGCTTATGTGGCCTTTCATCCCACATTTAAAACACACAACCTCARAACTACCAGCTCCAGGATCATTTGCACTTCTRGGTGYGTACTTTGTGCCAGAATGCACCTTAGCTTTCATCACATTGTCCTCAGATACACTTGTGCACATATTTTCAATGCCTTCAAAACTTCTGAGTTTAGTTTTAAATTCTGCAAAAGTCATTTTATCACCATCATTGCTTTGAGTGATATATATATAGCAAATGGTTTAAATGATTCTGGCAGCCCCTTCAGAACAATGGCTATCAAAAGTTCGTCACTCAAATTTTCACCTGCACTTCTTAATTCAAATTCAAATTCAAATTCAAAAATACTTTATTGATCCCAGAAGGAAGTTAGGTGTTGTTGTAACTCATTTAACTAAAAACTTATTGTAGATGCTGATGGTTGTGGGCAGGAAAGATCTTCTTTAAAGTGGTGATAGCAGCCTCTGCTCTGATGAAGTACTCAGTTACGGACTCAATGGGTGATTTCTGCAGTGATGTCAGCTCA
>NW_013955203.1:11435-13287 GCF_001266775.1 Austrofundulus limnaeus
AGTTTAGTTTTCAGCGAGTTATGATTGATTAAACAGGCTGTTACTTCATTGAGCAAATGACTTTTCCAAGATGGTGGCCCGTGGCGCGACAGCAGCATTAGTGATCCGTCCATCTACTCTTTATGTTTATGGTTACTACCAGCAGTGATGATTAATACTTACTTTTTTGAAAAACTCGTATATCCAGTTTTCACTGAGAATTCTCCTGGTCTGCTCACTGAGCCTTCATGCTGCACTTAGCTGGCTCTGTGTGTAAACTTATTAGCATGCTGCTATTAAGGTTGCAGGAAAAACATGGACTGGATTTCATGTGGTGTGGGAGTACTCTCTATGAACAAGTGGAATGATTGAATAACAATGCACCAAAGAGGATCTCTACCTTACATTATAAATTGAAGGGAAACTGACAGATTTATGATCATATATTTTAGTTAATAACGAAATATTAAATGGTTACTTATTCTGATCACATCATATTGAATTTTTGTAAAAAAAAATTTACACCAAAATAATTTAGGGGGGCTTTAAAATAGGCATAGTGACGCCGCTGCCCAAAACATCACTGCTTTAGAGGAGATCTGCATGGAGGAATCCAGTTTTCACCTCCTGTATCATGACTGAGTACTCGGTGAAATGCTGGTTGTTTGGGGTGAAGAAGTCAATGGTAGTGCTTCAGGGGGCCTGTCACCAGTAGCTGATCCAAACACAGGAAACCCTGCAACAAGTTGCTTTAATCCACTACTCCCCACTTGGACAAGTAAGGCCTGCATCACACTACAAGAAAAGCARGCTGATTTTTTTCCCTTCCGACAATCTTAAGGAAGTCCAGATTATCGTGATTGCTCTAAAGATAATCATAGCAGATATTCCCACCATGGGTGGTGAGTTAAGACTGATCTAGTCAGCTCGGAAGGACGTCGGGACCGTTCTGACCTCAAATGTGGGATATTCAACATGTTTGATTTTTTTGGCCCGATATCACAGTGTGTGTGACATTCACCCGAGAACAAACGAGCTGACAGCCTGTTGAATGAGACATGTAGTCAATCAGAAAGCGAGGTGACGAAAATACGGAGGGGATTCCAAAATACAGAAGACAAAAAAACTGTCATGACTCACCAGAAAGTCTGCTGGATGTTAAAAGTCCTATGGAATTGTTTTTCCTCTGGTAAAAATAGTCCACAAATGATCAACATTGTTTCTTCCTTCTTGCAGATGTTAATTTACTCTCTAGAGGTCACGTGAGTTTTTTCCTCGTACATATGAATTCTCGCGAGATTTCAGGAAGTCTCGCGTGATTTAATATCTGACATCGGAATCATGAATGAAATATTTTTTCGTTTGTGGAGTGTTGTCTCTTGCCATGTGACTGTACATCACACACTGTGGGACCAAACCTGGTAGATCCATGATTTTTGTTATCCTCATGTGTGGGCTCTATCAGTCTTTGAAAATCATCTGACTGTTTTAAAATCTTGTAGTGTGACTCAGCCTTAACCAGACACAAGGGCGTAACTTTAGGTCTAACATTGTGGGGGTTGTGGTCTCTGTCCATTTATTTATTGAATAAATTAATTTTGTAAAACGATTCAGGATATTTAGGGTTAAAATATATTGGGATGCTTTTACTGTGATTTACTTAACTTTCCTGTTTTCTCTGTATTTATTCTGCTCCTTTTCTGTTCCACATTAGTTCAACAAGTAAGAAAAAAACTTACTATTTTCCTGCATTTATTTTCCAGCATTTCCAACATTTTACATTTTTAAGATATAACATACCTTAATTTCACAAAATTCAAAGAGTGTGTATTTACATGGTTCACCACAGTTTAACTTGGAAAAATTACAACAC
>NW_013955203.1:14287-16027 GCF_001266775.1 Austrofundulus limnaeus
TCCCTTATTTTTCAACATTTCAAACTGATGAAAATTAAATAACTGCCTAAACCCTTATGCCAACGCCTACAACAAATTGCCAGAATAATTTAAAGGGTTTAGAATTTGATAGTTTGTGCTTAAAACCAGTGCTAATGCTAGCTTGTAAATTTGCAAATGTGTGTCGACATCCAAGATGGCTGACAAAATCAAATCCTTGCAAGTGGTTTTGAAGTAAAAAAATATGTGTAGCCTATGAACCATTTTGTAGTTAGAAATGATCACAATTGCCACACATGAAGCGGGCCAACTTGACACATCATCGAGAAAAGCTGAGATTGCCATGGAAATGCCATTGTAAATGCATGATTATTGATTTTACAAAATTTTCCATTTATTTGGGTGACAATGCTTCATAAATCTTCCAGTCATGTCACTAGCCACCTCCATTAATTCCTCATGCCAAAATGGAACCCAAACTGGGGTCATTTGCCTCTGCACATTGTCTTGTTAAGTCAATATGTTGATTTTATATTCTCTTTTTTGCATTTGTGGAAATCCAGGATAGCAACCAAAATGGCACAATAAACATGCATGTGACAAAATTTCAAGTGGATATCATCAACTTGTGTTTACTATGCATGTTGAAGATTATAAATACAAAAAACTTTGAAAAAATATCAATAGGGTGTACAGGGGAGAAGTTCCTGCGATTCAGTTTAGGCGAATTTTAGCATTTTTTTGTGTTTACTCCAGCTATTATTAATCAAACATGATATAATCATAGGAATCTCTTTTTCACCAAATTACCCATGAAAAGACAAAAATAAATGGTGTCTGTTGGATGTACAGTTTAGGAGCTATGTTGATTTAAAGTTTTCATTTTTCACAATGGAAAATCCAGGACGGCCATTAAAGATGGTCAATAAAATCATATATGGGACAATAATTTGCTCTGGGGCCAAATCTTTCAGGTGCATGGGACCCCCACCTTCCTACTAGACTAAAAGGAGCGAAGAGATGGAGAACTATGTGATAATGAAAAGAAAAATGACGGAGATGCCAGAGGCAAGTAGATGAACTGCATGGTTGTAGCTCTCAGAAAAAGTCCCGAAAATGTGATGAAGCAATAATGTTGGCAATAGAATGGATTGAAGAAGTAAGACCTTTAAGAGCTGTCATATGCTCTGATTCAAGCTCATCTTTAATAAGTATACAAAGAAATCACTCAGAAAGTCGTCCAGATATGTTAATAGACATACAGCAAATACTATATCGGATGCAGATGATGGGGTTAATACTTGGGTTTTTATGGGTACCTGCACATATAGGGTTGAAAGGAAATGAAATTGCAGACAAGAAAGCCAAAGATTCTGCAAGGAAGAACGAAGTTAATATGAGTTTCATTTAGTAAGTCAGAGACTAAAAACATTATTAAAAGAAAAATTAGAGAAAATGGCAGAAGAAGTGGGAAGAGGATGTAAAAGGAAGATGGCTCTATAGAATTCAAAGAATGGTTGGAGAAAGTAGAAGAGGTGTTGGAAGAAATAGACTACAGGAAAGAATAATAACAAGGTTACGTTTGGGTCATTCGGGACTTAATGCAACTTTACATATAATGGGAAACATGATACAGGAAGATGTGAGTTTTGTGGGGAAATTGAAACTATAGAGCATGTTATGTTAACCTGTAGGAAGTACCAGAAAGAAAGAACTGAAATGATAAGAAGTCTTGAACGAGAAAAAGAGCAATATAATCTT
>NW_013955204.1:0-1106 GCF_001266775.1 Austrofundulus limnaeus
TATATATATATAGGGAAGGATTATAAATCAAAATTAGAAGAAAGGGTAGAAACGGTCGTATGTTTAGGTGGATTCAGAGTGTTTTAGAAGGAAGATAAATACAGGTGATGACAGGAGGGAGAGAGTTTAAATAAAGAGACAGAGCACAGCGAAGGATGTGGTTGGTAATGATATGTTTAAGGTTTAATGATATGTTTATTTTTCACTCATGATGGAGCACTGTGGAAAAGAGGAAGACATTTAGAAATTATTATAAAGAAGCTTGTAGAAAAATGGTCATTTAAAATTTCTGTAGATAAAACTAAAATAATGTTTTTCATAAAGAAAAGAGTTGATAAAAATTAAGCTGAAATTACATTATCAAGAGTTGGAAGRTGGAGTTAACCAATCTGAAAGTATATCATAATCCTAAGTGAAATAATCCCCAGTAAAGAGTGCAGGTGGTCTTAMCCTCCACAGCAGCACTGCAGGTTGAAATGGGAGAAAAACCTCTTATATTTAGAAGAGATGGAGAAATGATCACCCTACATTACAGCTGCTTAAATCTGGTTGAGAAAAGCAAAATAAAAAATAAAGAGCTTTGGATGGAAAARAAACTCCAAAATTAATAAAATTCATTTGATGAATTAGATGGTGGTAAACATCAGTCAGGTCCATTTCCCACAGGACCACCATGGAGAACTGCTGATGCTGAAGTACATTCTGCATTATTAGAAAAGAATAAAGACACTTTATGTATAAACTTATAGTACAGGAATACATCAACCAGTATTATAATTATGTAAATATGGTGAAAAACCCACACAAGGACCAGGAGAACATGCAAACTCCACACAGAAACTACCCAGGTCCAAACCAGGAATTGAACTGAGGACCTTCTTATTGTGAGGCGTCGGTCTAACCACTGAGCCATCGTGCTGCAGGTAAGGAACCATCAGACAGAGAGATGTGAGTGTGGGGAACATGAGACAATAAAATTTATTATGGAGTTACAGGTTCAGAGAAAAAGTTAATTAAGAATATTAATAATGTGAAAATGAAACTGAACATTGTTGATTTATTGCAGAAAGATTGAAGAAGCAGAGGATAGTTGTTTAATAGAATAT
>NW_013955204.1:2610-3588 GCF_001266775.1 Austrofundulus limnaeus
ATTTAATATTTGTCATGTGGTCCACACTTCCTACCAGCTGGGGGCGGTAAATGTTTGTTTCAGTTGTTAGCCAACCGACATTAAAACAAAGAAGAAGAAGCTGAGCAGCCTGAGCCCATTGGCTGAACCTGCTGTCAATCAAACAGATCATGATTACGTCACTGCAGGACGAGAGGAGCTGTTTTCATCCTCTTCGCTTCCAGTTTACGGTTCTGTTCGTGGAATGCTACTGGGCCGGATGTGTTGGACCGTGTCCGCTGGTTCGGTCGGTGTGGGCTGACAGGGTCCGGACCTGTGTTTGGATGTAGCCTGTTAGCTAGCAGCTCTGAGCTAATGTTAGCTGCTGTTCTGTTGGACCTCAGATTATCAGTCCGGATTAAAACAAACCGAACTTTTCCTTCCCTTGTTGAGCTGTGGACCCTCTGCTGGACCGAACCGAGCCCACCGAACACCAGACGGCCAGGTGAGGACCGTGGGTGGAGCTAAGTGTACCTGCAGCTTGGATCAGTTCTGTTTTATTCAGAAGTAATACTGTGTGTACAAATACACACAACTGATACACACATCTAATACACACAACTGATACACACATCTAATACACACATCTGTACACACATCTAATACACACAACTGATACACACAACTGATACACACATCTAATACACACATCTGATACACACAACTGATACACACATCTAATACACACATCTGATACACACATCTAATACACACAACTGATACACACAACTGATACACACATCTAATACACACAACTGATACACACATCTGGTACACACATCTAATACACACAACTGATACACACATCTAATACACACAACTGATACACACATCTGGTACACACATCTGTACACACATCTGTACACACATCTAATACACACAACTGATACACACATCTGGTACACACATCTAATACACACATCTGATACACACATCTGATACACACATCTAATACACACA
>NW_013955204.1:3897-4558 GCF_001266775.1 Austrofundulus limnaeus
CTGTCCACCAACTGTCCACCACGTGTCCACCAACTGTCCACCACCTGTCCACCACCTGTCCACCAACTGTCCACCAACTGTCCACCACGTGTCCACTAACAGTCCACCACCTGTCCATCTGTCCACCAACTGTCCACCACGTATCCACCACCAGTCCACCAACTGTCCACCACCTGTCCACCACCTGTCCACCAACTGTCTAACACCTGTCCATCTGTCCACCAACTGTCCACCAACTGTTTACCACCTGTCCACCAACTGTTTACCACCTGTCCACCAACTGTCCACCACCTGTCCATCAACTGTCCACCACCTGTCCATCTGTCCACCAACTGTCCACCAACTGTCCATCTGTCCACCAACTGTCCACCAACTGTCCACCACCTGTCCACCACCTGCCCACCAACGGTCCACCACCTGTCCATCTGTCCACTAACTGTCCACCACCTGTCCATCTGTCCACCAACTGTCCACCACCTGTCCACCACCAGTCCACCAACTGTCCATCTGTCCACCAACTGTTTACCACCTGTCCACCAACTGTTTACCACCTGTCCACCAACTGTTTACCACCTGTCCACCAACTGTTTACCACCTGTCCACCAACTGTTTACCACCTGTCCACCAACTGTTTACCACCTGTCCACCAACTGTTTACTAC
>NW_013955204.1:4958-5591 GCF_001266775.1 Austrofundulus limnaeus
ATACAGAAATCCAAGAAATGCCAAAGGTTCACAGACTTTGTCATGCAGCTGTATATAAGCTTGTTCATTATGTTTATGATAATGAAATCCTTTACTTCTGGCTTTATATCTGTTCACATCATTAACACCATTAACCATGTCTCACAACCATGTCCCACAACCATGTCTCACAACCATGTCCCACAACCATGTCTCACAAGCATGACCCATATCCATGACCCACAGCCATGGCCCACAACCATGTCCCACAACCATGTCTCACAACCATGTCCCACAACCATGTCTCACAACCATGACCCATATCCATGACCCACAGCCATGGCCCACAACCATGTCCCACAACCATGTCCCACAATCATGTCTCACAACCATGTCTCACAAGCATGACCCATATCCATGACCCACAGCCATGGCCCACAACCATGTCCCACAACCATGTCCCACAATCATGTCTCACAACCATGTCTCACAACCATGACCCATATCCATGACCCACAGCCATGGCCCACAACCATGTCCCACAACCATGTCCCACAATCATGTCTCACAACCATGTCTCACAACCATGATCCACAACCATGTCCCACAATCATGTCTCACAACCATGATCCACAACCATGTCCCACAACCATG
>NW_013955204.1:6323-7498 GCF_001266775.1 Austrofundulus limnaeus
GTCTGAGTTCAGAGACATGTCTGAGTTCAGAGACATGTCTGAGTTCAGAGACATGTCTGAGTTCAGAGACATGTCTGAGTTCAGAGACATATATCTGAACTGAGACATGTCTCAGTTCAGAGACATGTGTCTGAACTGAGACATGTCCCAACAAACGCTGTCCTCTGACACTTCACCTGGTCAGGTGAGCTCACCTGTCTGATGGCGTGCTTATAGTGCTGCTGCATGGTTCTGGATGGTAACAGCCTGCAGCACCTCAGCAGGTATCGATACAGCTGCACTGGAGTCCGGACCAGCTCCACTGGAGGGAGAGGAGACATGTCCTCCTAAAGAAAAACAACCTGCTGGAGATAATAATGAGGGTCTTTATGAACACATGTGAACATGTGCTGCCTGCTGTAATATCTGAGCTCCATGACATCTGCTCAGTGTTCTACCACATCATACCTGTCAGTGATGGTTTGATGACCAGGTAAACAGTGGAGTCAGTCAGTGAACTACCTCTTCATGTTCTGCAGCAGCCTGATCACCATTCATTCATTCTAATGCTCTGTGTTGGAGACATGCAGAGCCCTGGTCTACTGCTGGATATGTTCATTTACACTGATCTCATGTTTTCCACCTACACATCACCTGATATTAAATAAATATACATGTGGACTGTTAAAACTTTATTAGTAATAAAACAGAGAAGGCAGCAGATCACAATAACTAATGCTTTTTGTAGCATTAAAACAAAAACACTGACATTAACCAGTTAATGTTTAACACAACTATGAAGTGCAGCCAAGAATATGAGTATAAAACGTTCTAGATTTTACCTGAGTGGTTACAGGTGTGCTTACAGGTTCACCAGCCATCCCCAGTAAAGCTGTTATTATTTATTATCATTCTATGATCTCAGGCAATAGATTTATATTGTGACATACTACAGTGTTTAATTAACACATTATTTTATAATAAAGTTATTCCACATCATTAACTTATTCCCATACTCAGGCCATGATCCAAACATGTGAGAATCATAAAAGTTCTGGACAAGTCATCTGCTCTATGTTCAGTTTAATCTGCTGGGATTATCACTGACTTCAGAATAAAACACTAAACTGTTGACTGTTTATTAAACTGTTGACTGTTTATTAAACTGCTGACTGTTTATTAAACTGCTGACTGTT
>NW_013955204.1:7963-9070 GCF_001266775.1 Austrofundulus limnaeus
TCTAATACACACATCTGGTACACACATCTAATACACACAACTAATACACACAACTGGTACACACATCTAATACACACAACTAATACACACATCTGGTACACACATCTGGTACACACATCTAATACACACAACTAATACACACAACTGGTACACACATCTAATACACACAACTAATACACACATCTAATACACACATCTGGTACACACATCTAATACACACATCTAATACACACACACATCTAATACACACATCTGGTACACACATCTAATACACACATCTAATACACTCATCTAATACACAGATCTGGTACACACATCTAATACACACATCTAATACACACATCTAATACACAACTAATACACACATCTGGTACACACATCTAATACACAACTAATACACACAACTGGTACACACATCTAATACACACAACTAATACACACATCTGGTACACACATCTAATACACACATCTAATACACACAACTAATACACACATCTAATACACAACTAATACACACAACTGGTACACACATCTAATACACACAACTAATACACACATCTAATACACAACTAATACACACAACTGGTACACACATCTAATACACACATCTAATACATACATCTAATACACACATCTAATGCACACATCTAATACACACATCTAATACACACATCTAATGCACACAACTAATACACACAACTGGTACACACAACTGGTACACACAACTAATACACACAACTGGTACATCTAATACACACATCTAATACATACATCTAATACACACATCTAATGCACACATCTAATACACATATCTAATACACACATCTAATGCACACAACTAATACACACAACTGGTACACACAACTGGTACACACAACTAATACACACAACTGGTACACACATCTAATACACACATCTAATACACACATCTAATACACACATCTAATACACACAACTAATACACACAACTAATACACACAACTAATACACACAACTGGTACACACAACTGGTACACACAACTAATACACACAACTGATACACACAACTAATACACACAACTGATACACACAACTGATACACACAACTAATACACACAACTAATACAC
>NW_013955204.1:10032-11146 GCF_001266775.1 Austrofundulus limnaeus
CACCTGTCCACCACCAGTCCACCAACTGTCCATCTGTCCACCAACTCTCCACCAACTGTCCACCACCTGTCCACCACCAGTCCACCAACTGTCCATCTGTCCACCAACTCTCCACCAACTGTCCACCACCTGTCCACCACCAGTCCACCAACTGTCCATCTGTCCACCAACTCTCCACCAACTGTCCACCACCTGTCCACCAACTGTCCACCATCTGTCCACCACCAGTCCACCAACTGTCCACCACCTGTCCACCACCAGTCCACCAACTGTCCATCTGTCCACCAACTCTCCACCAACTGTCCACCACCTGTCCACCAACTGTCCACCATCTGTCCACCACCAGTCCACCAACTGTCCACCACCTGTCCACCACCAGTCCACCAACTGTCCATCTGTCCACCAACTGTCCATCTGTCCACCATCTGTCCACCAACTGTCCACCAATTGTTTACCACCTGTCCAACTGTCCACCACCTGCCCACCAACTGTCCACCAACAGTTTACCACCTGTCCACCACGTGTCCACCAACTGTCCACCAACTGTCCACCAACAGTTTACCACCTGTCCACCACCTGTCCACCAACTGTCCACCAACTGTCCACCACGTGTCCACTAACAGTCCACCACCTGTCCACTAACAGTCCACCACCTGTCCATCTGTCCACCAACTGTCCACCACGTATCCACCACCAGTCCACCAACTGTCCACCACCTGTCCACCAACTGTCTAACACCTGTCCATCTGTCCACCAACTGTTTACCACCTGTCCACCAACTGTCCACCATCTGTCCACCACCAGTCCACCAACTGTCCATCTGTCCACCAACTGTCCATCTGTCCACCAACTGTCCATCTGTCCACCAACTGTCCATCAACTGTCCATCTGTCCACCAACTGTCCACCATCTGTCCACCAACTGTCCACCAATTGTTTACCACCTGTCCACCAACTGTCCACCAACAGTTTACCACCTGTCCACCACCTGTCCACCAACTGTCCACCACGTGTCCACCAACTGTCCACCAACAGTTTACCACCTGTCCACCACCTGTCCACCAACTGTCCACCACGTGTCCACCACGTGTCCACCAACTGTCCACCAACAGTTT
>NW_013955204.1:12031-13171 GCF_001266775.1 Austrofundulus limnaeus
ATCCACAACCATGTCCCACAACCATGACCCACATCCATGACCCACATCCATGACCCACAACCTTGTCTCACAACCATGACCCACAACCATGTCCCACAACCATGTCCCACAACCATGATCCACAACCATGTCCCACAACCATGTCTCACAACCATGTCTCACAACCATGTCTCACAACCATGTCCCACAACCATGTCCCACAACCTTGTCCCACAACCATGTCTCACAACCATGTCCCACAACCATGTCCCACAACCATGTCTCACAACCATGTCTCACAACCATGACCCACAACCATGTCTCACAACCATGACCCACAGCCATGTCCCACAACCATAACCCACAATCATGTCCCACAACCATGTCTCACAACCATGTCCCACAACCATGTCCCACAGCCATGTCCCACATCCATGTCTCACAACCATGTCTCACAACCATGTCCCACAACCATGTCCCACAACCTTGTCCCACAACCATGTCCCACAACCATGTCTCACAACCATGTCCCACAACCTTGTCCCACAACCATGTCTCACAACCATGTCCCACAACCATGTCCCACAACCATGTCTCACAACCATGTCTCACAACCATGATCCACAACCATGTCCCACAACCATGACCCACATCCATGACCCACAAACTTGTCTCACAACCATGACCTACAACCATGTCCCACAACCTTGTCCCACAACCATGTCACACAACCATGTCTCACAACCATGTCCCACAACCATGTCTCACAACCATGTCCCACAACCTTGTCCCACAACCATGTCTCACAACCATGTCCCACAACCTTGTCCCACAACCATGTCTCACAACCATGTCCCACAACCATGTCCCACAACCTTGTCCCACAATCATGTCTCAGAACCATGTCCCACAACCATGTCTCACAACCATGTCCCACAACCATGTCTCACAACCATGTCCCACAACCATGTCTCACAACCATGACCCACAACCATGACCCATATCCATGACCCATATCCATGACCCACAGCCATGGCCCACAACCATGTCCCACAACCATGTCTCACAACCATGTCCCACAACCATGTCTCACAACCATGTCCCACAACCATGTCTCACAACCATGACCCACAACCATGACCCATATCCATGACCCACAAC
>NW_013955204.1:13358-13883 GCF_001266775.1 Austrofundulus limnaeus
GTACACACACATCTGGTACACACATGTAGTACACACGCATCTAGTACACACACATCTGGTATACACATATAGTACAGACATGTAGTACACAAACATCTCGTACACACACATCTGGTACACACATGTAGTACACACGCATCTAGTACACACACATCTGGTATACACATCTAGTACATACGTATAGTACACACACATCTGGTACACACAAATCTGGTACACACATCTAGTACACACATCTAGTACACACATCTGGTATACACATCTAGTGCATACATGTAGTACACACACATCTGGTACACACACATCTAGTACACACACATCTGGTATACACATCTAGTGCATAGATCTAGTACACACGCATCTGGTATACACATCTAGTGCATACATGTAGTACACACACATGTAGTACACACATCTTGTGCATACATGTAGTACACACACATCTGGTACACACATCTAGTACACACATGTAGTACACACACATCTAGTACACACATGTAGTACACACACATCTAGTACACACAT
>NW_013955204.1:15856-16465 GCF_001266775.1 Austrofundulus limnaeus
CACACACATCTAGTACACACATGTAGTACACACACATCTAGTACACACATGTAGTACACACACATCTAGTACACACACATCTGGTATACACATCTAGTGCATACATGTAGTACACACACATGTAGTACACACATCTTGTGCATACATGTAGTACACAAACATCTGGTACACACATCTAGTACACACATGTAGTACACACACATCTAGTACACACATTGGTATACACATCTAATGCATACATGTAGTACACACATCTGGTACACACATCTAGTACAGACATGTAGTATACACACATCTAGTACACACACATCTGGTATACACATCTAGTGCATACATGTAGTACACACACATCTGGTACACACATGTAGTACACACATGTAGTACACACATGTAGTACAGTCACATGTAGTACACACACATCTGGTACACACATCTAGTACAGACATGTAGTACACACACATCTAGTACACACACATCTGGTATACACATCTAGTGCATACATGTAGTACACACACATCTAGTACACACATGTAGTACACACATGTAGTACACAGATGTAGTACACACATGTAGTACACACACATCTGGTACACACATGTAGTACACACA
>NW_013955204.1:17465-18416 GCF_001266775.1 Austrofundulus limnaeus
CAAAAACATCTGTCTTCATCGAGAGCAGGAGGAACAAAAAAACATCTGTCTTCATCAAGAGCAGGAGGAACAAAAACATCTGCCTTCATCAAGAGCAGAAGGAACAAAAACATCTGCCTTCATCGAGAGCAGGAGGAACAAAAAAACATCTGCCTTCACCGAGAGCAGAAGGAACAAAAAAACATCTGTCTTCATCAAGAGCAGGAGGAACAAAAACATCTGTCTTCATCAAGAGCAGAAGGAACAAAAAAACATCTGTCTTCATCAAGAGCAGGAGGAACAAAAACATCTGCCTTCATCAAGAGCAGGAGGAACAAAAAAACATCTGTCTTCATCAAGAGCAGGAGGAACAAAAACATCTGCCTTCATCAAGAGCAGAAGGAACAAAAACATCTGCCTTCATCAAGAGCAGGAGGAACAAAAACATCTGTCTTCACTGAGAGCAGAAGGAACAAAAACATCTGCCTTCATCGAGAGCAGGAGGAACAAAAACATCTGCCTTCATCAAGAGCAGAAGGAACAAAAACATCTGTCTTCATCAAGAGCAGGAGGAACAAAAACATCTGCCTTCATCAAGAGCAGAAGGAACAAAAACATCTGCCTTCATCAAGAGCAGGAGGAACAAAAACATCTGTCTTCACTGAGAGCAGAAGGAACAAAAACATCTGCCTTCACCGAGAGCAGGAGGAACAAAAACATCTGTCTTCATCAAGAGCAGAAGGAACAAAAACATCTGCCTTCATCAAGAGCAGGAGGAACAAAAACATCTGTCTTCATCAAGAGCAGAAGGAACAAAAACATCTGCCTTCACCGAGAGCAGGAGGAACAAAAACACATCTGCCTTCATCGAGAGCAGGAGGAACAAAAACATCTGCCTTCATCGAGAGCAGGAGGAACAAAAACATCTGCCTTCATCGAGAGCAGGAGGAACAAAAACATCTGCCTTCATCA
>NW_013955205.1:0-1475 GCF_001266775.1 Austrofundulus limnaeus
CTTCTTGGCTTTAGGTTTGGCTGCCTTCTTAGCCGGAGACTTGTTGGCAGCTGGAGCCTTCTTGACCAGCTTCTTGGGGCTCTTGGTGGTCTTCTTGGGGCTTTTGGCTGTCTTCTTGGCCGCTGCTGCTGCGGGCTTCTTGACCTTCTTGGGGGACTTCTTAGCGGCCGCGGGCTTCTTGGCAGCTGCTGCCGGCTTCTTGGGCTTCTTGGCCGCTGCGGGTTTCTTGGCGGCGGGCTTCTTGGCTTTAGGAGCGGCGGGTTTCTTGGCCTTGCTGTCGGCCTGCTTGTTCATCTTGAAGGAGCCGGACGCGCCGATGCCCTTGGTCTGGACCAGGGTCCCCTTGGTSACCAGGCTCTTGATGGCGGTCTTGACGCGGGCCTTGTTCTTGTCCACATCGTAGCCTCCGGCGGCCAGAGTCTTCTTGAGGGCGGCAGCGGACACGCCGCTGCGCTCCTTGGAGGCGGCCACAGCCTTCACGATCAGCTCGGACACGCTGGGACCGGCCTTCTTCGGCTTCGTGCTCTTCTTCTTCGCTGCTTTGGCCGGAGCGGGAGCTGGAGCTACTTCTGCCATTTTCCTCTTCTGTGTTTTTCYCTCTGCTTTCTAGTGAACGAGTCAGACTGGAGTCTGGAAGCTCCGAGCAGCGGGCTGCACTTAAACACACCATGAGAACCGTGGAGACTCMACTCCTCACAGCAACATGGACGGCTCGTGTTTGTGTTTTCTGCTCCACAGAAAAGGGAAAAAACACGCGTGTGGGAGCAGCGCTGCGGGCTGACAGTGACATGGATCCACAGAGGACCTGTGTCTCTTCGTCTTCAGCTCTGATTCTCTCTGATTTTAGTTTTGAAGCCTTCAAAACTTCACAGAATCGACGCGTATTTCACCGCTCATCGGTGGCGTTTCCGTCTGWTTCACTCACAAAAATCATTTMACGCACAACAAAGTTYAACCCAAACGCKTTTCTTCGTTGACTCGCGTGTTTGTTCAGATACTAAAAACAAAAACAGTCATTTAATTTCGCACATTTAACCGTAAAGTCTGGATATTGYGGAGGCAGCAAACACAGCCGGGTGGAGGCTCCTGGCGCAGCAGCTTCCTGTTGAAGCTGACCTCTGGAAATCAAACCTGTTTCAGACTTTAACAAYAAACAAAACCTTTTCTGGATTCTCTTGGTTTCACACATTATGATACTTGTACAATGAATTTGATACTGAATGAGCAGAAAAACGACAGCTGTGGTCAGCAGAACTGATTATTATGGAACTGAAGTCAAATGTTTGTTTTGACATTTTCAGACGATTTTTCTTAAAATACTTTTAGCATTTTGCATAAATCTGTGTAGATATATTTCACCTTTAACCCGAACTAGAATATTTTGATTCAGTCCTGTGATTTTATATTATAATCAAAGTGTTTGCATCAAATAAAGAACAGAAGGGAGAGGAAGTTGTGGTCCCATTTTTAAAACA
>NW_013955205.1:2475-4357 GCF_001266775.1 Austrofundulus limnaeus
AAGATAAAAAGTTTGGGAACCACTGAACTACAGTACATTCCCTAAATTTAATGTATAATTTTCAGGCTGYTTCAGTCAGAACTTGCTTCTTGTTGTGCAATTTTATACAGGAAGGTTCCAGTGCCTTAAGGAAAGTGCAGAATGATTACGTGCAACATGTACGTGCCCAGAGAAGGAACTTCAATCCATCATGTCACACAAATCGCACCCGATCCTCTCATTTTCAGACAAAACCAGGAGCAAAAAGTGAACGGTTTGCTCYATGCTGAAATAGGATGACTCTTTTAAGCTCCACTGCTACCTCAGTGGGTCATGTTAAACAAGGTCACAGCCCAGTTTATGTCTCTGCTTGCTCAACACACAGCACAGCCTTAGATATGAAAACATTGTTTGCAACACTTTATCGTTCAGTTTCAGTAGCAGTTTGAGTTGCAGCAACACTGAGCAAATCATCCTTCTGTAAACACGRGAAGCTTAGATAACAGCTTCACTTGATAGTAGTGGCAAATGACTGCAGAGCTGAGTCACAGTTTACAGCCTATAGGTCAGTACTGATTTTTGCATTGCATTTGTCACCGTGGCTATTATTGCAATGCAACATATGGATCAATACGAGAGGAAATAGTGAGTAAAAAAGGCAYTTCATCAAATACATTGAAGGTGAAAATAAAAAAGACATTTATGCAAACCCTAACAGGGTTTGTGGCAACTTCATAGGGACTATATGAAGAAAAAAAAAAAGAAAATAAACTAAATTCTATTATAATGGATGCAAAATGCATGCAACATTTATCAGTCACACAATAAACAATATAAACAAAATATAATTGAATAAAACAATCTGATGAAATAAAGTATATGTTTGTCCATAACACCATAATAATACCTTTTCCGGTTTGACATGTCAAAATAAAAACCCCAATGATCCTTATGTTGCAATTTTCACTGTGTTTAATCAACCAGCTTTTAAATAATGTTACAAAACGACTTTCATTTATTCATTTATTAAGATACGCGRCTGTATATTTGCACCAAACACTACTCGTTCTTTGTTACGTCGACCAAAACCACAGTTTTGTGGCGCCTTGTATGAGAAATGTAATTTTTTGTTTTATTTTGAAAGCGTGGCTCGTTTCCGCCGTCATCCGGGTCATCGCCAAGCCATTGACGCAGGTCTGCTGTGTGAAAACGCAGCCGTCGGTCGTCTTGGCGAGTCATCAGCAGAAAAGAGCCCAGAGTGGGATGGAGCCGCTGTCTGAACGGTGAGACAACACTTCTTCACAGCGGACTTTATTACATTTAACGGCCTCGGAAACGGACCGGGATATTAGTGTGGATTTTAAATCACCATCTTTGAGTGAGACTTGGACCCGGACAAACACAGAAACGCAATCGGACAGAAAGTAGTTCCATCGCGCGACATCAGATCAGCGAAGCGAACTTGGCATCCCTGCGCGGTGGGAGGGTATCTGTCTGTCGGCGTTTGGCTCCTGCAACGGGCCGCTCTCTGCTTCGTATCTACAACCTTGTTTTAAAGGGGGCTGCGGGCCAAGTTGGGCTTTTTATTTATTTTTGTAATTTAATTCTTTGTGTTTTGTCCGGCAAACCAACTGTGGCTTTAATGTGACGCACCAGTTGTGTCAGAGAAGCTCGTCAGTGTGCACCGCAGAGAGGCTCCTGTTTTATCAAGTTCTTCCCTGATAGTCCAGCAACACAACCCACACCAATGTGAGAGGTAACTGTTTGGTTTTTTTATTTTTATTTTTTTACTTTTTTCATTGCATTATGCACGTCGTGACTGGTTTGTTTGGTAAAGTTAGCAACGAAGCCTCGTTTTCCCGAGTTCCTCAACAGGCAGTGAACCCCTCACTGACTGACTGCA
>NW_013955205.1:5357-11982 GCF_001266775.1 Austrofundulus limnaeus
TGTGTGTGTGTGTGTGTGTGTGTGTGTGTGTGTGTGTGTGTGTGTGTGTGTGTGTGTGTTTTCAGCTGAATCTTGACATGCATCTGGTCATAATCCCCTCCAACTCTTTTGTTTTGAGTTTTTTTTTTGTTTACTGTCAGCTTTTGCAGTTTCATCCAATCAGTATCAATTCTTATAACAAACTTTATAAGTTGCACTGTTGATTTATTCTGTCATGCCTTGATTCTGCCAACAGACTTTTCTTTCAGCAATGTTATTTAATTTTATTGCACGCCCGGAGCTGATTTTAACTGTTTTTTTTTCTCTTGTGCAATAAAAATGTACCGCAAAGATTGTTGCATGATTCCTAATAACAAAATCAAAGGTGGTGCATTTAATGTTTGATCACTGTTGTCCCACCCCTGCCATAAACATAAACACAAACACCTCCTTTCAGATTAAAGCACTTTCCTGTGAAATCATCATGGCCAAGTCTTTGTAGCTTGCATGTCAGAGTTTCATCATGAAGTCATATGTGTTTGGGGTGTGATTCAGTTTTAATGTCGGCCAACGTTTTAAACTGTCAGGTGCATCCTTGTGCTCCTGTTTAATCCTAATGCACAGATGAGTCATGCACCGATCACACAGGGTTTGTTTTCTGACACACTTCATTGAGAACAGCGCTGTCATTCTTAAGTCGCCCGTCTTCCTCAGCCTGCGTCGACTCATCGCAGTTGCGGAGTCGTTCACGAGAGAGGATCGCACACCTGGGCGATGTGAGAGACATCTGCTGGAATAAATAGCCTCTCTTGCCCTCAAGGGCAGCCTGCACAATCTGCATTGTTCTGCCACACTAATTTAAAAAAAAACCGTGCGTTACAAGTGTAAGAGAACAGCACACATGGGAAAGCACAAACAAGTGGTCAGATTGTACCGGCTGACCTTAGGAAGCTACCAGGGCCACTTCAGCTCTAGTCTTTYACCCATTTTTCCTAATTAGAGTGGTATAAATTAGTTTGGTAAGGCCAAATGAACAAAAGCTTCAACTTGAAATGCTGAAGTATCTTCTGAAAAGGCTTTTTTTGTACTTTACAACACAAAAACTTAGGATTTTTTGCACTCTTTATAGCATATCTTTCATATAATATTACCTTTTTACAAGCTGGATTGATTGACACAAGAATAATTTGCATTGTACGCATTTATTTACCCAGTTTTATTGAGGTTTGGGTTTCATGAACCAACCCGTTGATGACTAAATGCAACCATTACTCAGCGGTTTTAAAATCTGTGGAAAAAAAAAAAGGAGACGTTAAACATTAATTTCAATGTTTTTGAACATGAAGCCCGCTCCAAAGCAGCTGCTGTCCTTCTGGGCCTGTGACGATAAGACTAAAAGTTATCTGCATGTTGTTATGTAAGGCAAATTCAGTAAGCGTATTTCTTACCGCTCCTGTTGCCTGTAATTCTATATGCTGAGCAATGCTCTGAGGCGCTGTCCTCGCCTGTGCATTTAGTATCTGTGCTGTAATTCTCCCCATGTCGCTCGGAGTGCCCTCCTGCTCTCTCATGTTAATACACCAAGTAGCCTAACCTTGAGGTCAGCCAGGCTGCTGTCTTTGTGCTAAATTTGGAACATGGAGAAATKAGGCGGACACCAGGCTGCATCACTCTGCTGCGGACTACACAAGGGTTAGATCATTAAAAAAAACATAAGATGGCGAATCGTAATTTTTAGATTAAATTTATTTAAGATTCTTTGSGGGGGATGTTTATTGAACAACCATGGAAATGTAGGAACCTTACTCAGACAGTCTGTGAGCTCAGGTTTGTGAAATGTATGCACCACCTTGTGCCAATCGTACCACAGGTCAAACAGCTGTAAAATGTTAGGAGTACCTCACAGCTTGTACAGTATGTTTGACCATTTTTGTCTGAGTCAAGTATCTGTTAGTATTTTTTGAGTTGGTTCAGTTATAGACGTAATGAATGGGAACATAAGGGAAAACTCAAATTTTAATCATTTTCTCTCTGCTCCTTTCTCATTTCCAGTGACACGGACTCAAGCAGACCAAGCTGGGCCAGGCTAGGCCAGCYCTAGTCCTACCGTCTGGCCCAACCAGACAGGCCGGCGACCTCTTGGGGGAGTTCAACAGGCAGAACAGGACTAGACGAGACTCTTATCAGGCTGTAACTTCAAATCACAACTGTTTGGGAGGTCATACTGGTCTGACCGATCTCCAGTCCTTCCATGTTGCAGTCGTCCCTGWATGGATGTTGGCAGCAGGATGGATTCGAGTGTTGATCTGACCCGYGGAGGCTCTTTGCACTGCTTGCAACKCTTCATGTTGGACTGTCTTTCATCCCTCCCCTCATTAATCTTTAAGCCCCTTCCTCTCTCCTGGGGCCACCCYGAGCCCTGTATGGAAGGGCCCTTTAGGAACTGTAGCTTGTCTTGTTAAAACAGCTGAAATTGCACAAAGGATAGAGCTGATAAGTCCTTACAAACTTCAAAACAGAACGAGTCGCTGCATTCATTTCATTTTTTAAACGCCATTAATTYGAGAGCTTTTTATTCCAGAAAAGGAGTTTACAGTTAAAGGTTTGCTCCCRCAGTTAAAGTTTACGCAATTTGTCCGTGGATTCACCTTATTTATATCTACACGTTTTCCTCCTCCCTTGTGGTCTGAGCCTTGTGTAAAAATGTCGGAAAGCAGCAGCAAAGCTGTGAAATTTATTGCCCCGGTCCCTCCTACATCCTCGGCCTCCCCCTGTCCGTCGCCTCAAACGYCCCTCAAGAATGTGAATGGCTCCGCCAGTTCAGACACGCACGTCGTGGAGAAGCTCGCCGTACAGCCCGAGGTGCGGCGGCGGCGCCACACGATGGAGAGGGACTCCAAAAYGGCCGAGCACCGTTTCTTTCGCCGCAGTGTTATTTGCGACTCCAACGCCACGGCCTTGGACCTGCCGAGCAAAGCAACCATGATTCTCACCTCGCCTCCAGACTGGGAAGGGACTCCCAACTTCTCGTCTCCGCAGCTCTGTAGGTCCGAGGAGTGGTACTCCGAACACGAGGACGACAGGAGAGGGTCCTACCTGCTAGGCGCCACTCTCCAGCCTTACCTTGGCCTTAGTGGGACGGTTGCGTCGAGGCAGGTTCAGAACACTGAAGGAGATTCCGATGCAAGCGTTATCTCAGTTGCTGTTCCTRCRACTTGCAAATCTGACGGCGCAGAGGGGACGATAAAAGAACATATCTTGACAGTATTGGATGTTACAGATAATGTGATAAGTGAAAAATCTGATGTTACAYTGCGTCCCAGAGGGATTCAGGAGGCGCAGCCGGCGTCGAAAGACGGAAAAGGGATTGAACAAGTGATCGAGGAGAGCGTTAGTAGTCCGACCGAGGAGAAAGACAAGGAGACGGAGGAAGGGAAGGTACTAGCGAAAGCCCGGGCAGAGCAGAGGGAAGCGGAGAAACGAGTTCAGGAGGATATAGAAGAGGCTGAGACGAAAGCTGTGGGGACTTCTCCAGATGGACGCTTCCTGAAATTCGACATTGAGATCGGGAGAGGATCTTTTAAGACCGTGTACAAGGGACTGGACACTGAGACGACAGTGGAAGTGGCATGGTGTGAACTCCAGGTTAGTCCAGAAAACTGTCACCACCTCCGTTCATGTGCTCTGTCTCTGTTGAGTCTGTAACTCCATGTCAGCTGTGGTTATTTACCTCTTCTTTTCTCTTATGGCCTATTTTTACCTTGATATACTGATAGAGTTCAAGAGAACTTCCTGCTTACCCTGATGGTTTCCTCAAGACGATATGAGATCAGCCTGATTTAGACTGATTGATGGTGCAGATTGCATCATAGCAAGTATCATTTGTATTTTTAGTATCTTTTCAAATTTAGTGCACCTTAGATCCATTTTTACACCACACACTTCTTTGCTTCTGAGTCATGGTTAACTGTTTCCATCGTGAACGTGCTCTCATGAACAGATCACTTTTTTTCTCCATGTGTGTGTGAACAGATCTTGTGGTGAAACCTATTACCCCTGACAAAGGCCTGTTGAAAGAGGATGCCAAACAGCTGCAACCTACATTTCTTGATGACTATGCTATTTTAGTGTTCTGGTAATTAATGTCATAAATATGCCTGTTTGACATGTAAAATACAGGGCGRGGACAGGTAGCTGGGAAAGACCCAACATGCTTTGTTTGTTCTTGCTCTTTTGATGCATAAAGATAAACTTCAAGCCAGTGTTGCAGTCACCGTGCCGCAGAACCATGCTGCTTCATCAAAATGCCCCGAAGCAGCTTCTGCAGCCAGTGTTTTTGTCAAAGAGAAAGTGAGACTTGAATCGTGAAGAGCAGGGCTTTAGCGTTTTTATGAATTGGGTGAAGAGGAAAGCAAAAATGGTGACTTAGAGCTATAGTAGGTGCAGAGCGAGACGTGAGTTCAGCAGTTGGAGATGTAGAATAACAGTCTTTGCCCGTCATGTGACACTGAGAGCTCTCTGAGCTGAGGTTTTAGCAGAGGAAGAAAACAAGGACATGGACTCACGTGGAACCACTTGCCCTGACGAAACCCTTGCTGATCTGCCAATAAAACAAAAGTACGGGATTCACAAAGCCTGTTGCAATATGATCTGTCATTCGTCACCAAGCAGATATAATTGGGTGACCGTGCGAGAGAAAGGCTTCTCTCCAAATCTGCATGTTGGGTTATTTGTCTGGATAGGTTTCGTTGCGAGACCACGTCATTGTTTTTCTGTCATCTCCCATCACAAGATGTTCCTCGAGATTTTTTTGAATCCTAGAGGCTAAAATCAGCTCTGCCTGATGCCCTGCATCTAGGAGACGGCAGTTTGTTGTCAGAAAACAAACGCTCACCCTTGGCTGAGCTTTTCTGTCACACGTTCCTCCTTTTTTTTTTCTTTTGTCTCTCTGTCCCAGAGAATTGTGGAAATCTCATGTATCAGGAGTCTRTAGTGTGGTTGATTTTATTAGCTTGCTTCGTATAGAGCCAAGCTTTCTTGTATTGTATTTCTTTAAAGGGATATCAAGCAATAGCTTCATAAAGGTTTTTTTTAGTCATTTTCTTCAACTTTCTGACCCATTAGCATAAAGTTGGAATGTTTTGACACTGTGCAATATGTGCTTTAAAAAAGGCTAAGAAAACTGAACGAGTAAAACACAAAATAAATTCTGATACATCTGAAAACTGTCTAACGTAGATGAATGTATCTGAAGATAATACTGATTTATGCTTGTCAAAGTGAATATATATATTCTTTTCATTTTCTTTTTTTGCCTTTTTTGGCTTTCTTTTTGGAGAACAAAATGTGTTTTTGTGACAAGCTGCTCAATCTAAATTGCATAAAAGTGCAATATAAGATGGTTATTTTGCCAAGTTACTCATTTTCTTGGAAAAACACWGGCTTATACCATCAATTAGGTGTATTTTTTGTTCTGGAATGATTCATAGGCCAGTGTTAAGTGGCCGTACACATAAAAAGCACATTTCTGAAAATAAACATGTATACAGACTGGTGYAAAAACAGAACCTTTTCAAAAGAAACCATCAGGAAGCTTGCAGAACTGACGCCATATTACAAGATGCTCTTTGTAAGTGAAATGCAAATTAATGAGGGTAGCTGAAGATTTTTGCACGGCACTGTAGAAAGCATCGTTAGTGTTTTTTCTTAGTATTGAAAGCGTCGGAGACTTGTCTGAATGATGCCTGCAGGAATAGTTTGGCTGTAATCCTCTGTATGTTGGAGATGACAGAGCAACTGTTGACATGTGGCAGAAAGCTGAGAGTAAAGTTACATCCATCCACGCCCACACACTGCATCCAATCACATTCTGTCACTGGGTGGGCATGACAACTGGTGATCTGTGGTAGTCCGGATCATCCTGGAACTTGTCGCCTGGGATTACGAGGTGTGCTTCCACCCCTTTGAGTCACTGCCCTATGCATATTCAAGTGACCTGTAGGCGTTGAGTTCTCCCAAAGTTTTAGTGTGATAATTAGACTGAGGCGACCTTTTTGTTTTTCACTCTACGGCAGCTTATCCGAAACAGATTGCCACAGGAATCCACCAAGATGGAAACATGGAGGCAGGGGAGCTGATAAGTTTGCCTAATCTTTAAGCAAACGGTGAAGATGAATGGATAGTGGGAGCAGTGAGGAGGAGGAAGGTCACCCAGTAGCTTATCTTTAGAGGCTATGTTAGTCTAGATGGAGAAGATGGATGAGACTGAAGAGGTTGATGCAGGTCACCTGAAATAAAAAGAATTGTTGGTATAATTTTAGCCAAGAATTTGCTTGAAGCCAYGTTTGTATTTTTCATTGCTGATCATGAGTCAGTTAAAGATGACAACTGTCTATAAAGGGGGTTAATTGGCAGGAAAATAATGTAAGCAAAAAAAGAATCAGGACCTCCCCCCCGTGTGACCTTTCTTGGTCTGTTGGCTCTGGAAAATCTTAAAGGAGACCAATTATGGGCCCTAGCAATTTTTATGGTATGTCTGTGGGCTATCCAGACCATGTTCATTCAATTTAATGCACAAAATAATTCTCAGGTAATAAAATTTCCCATTTTCTAGTTCTGCCTGCTCTGACTTCCGTTCAGAAGAGCT
>NW_013955206.1:0-726 GCF_001266775.1 Austrofundulus limnaeus
TCGTGTACTCAGACCAGTAATATTTGGGGCCACAAGTTTTAGCCACGAATATTTTGTGGGACAGAAGGTAAAAAGTTTGGGAACCACTGCTGTAGAAAAATAAAGAAAACCAAAGTCAAAAGAAATGTTTTAGCTGCTGCCAGTAGTTCGTTACAAACATCATGGTAACCACACACATTTGTTGTTTTCCCTCTGAAAAATTTGTTAAAGGTAAACAAAGATAGACTTAAACTTTAAGCCTCAGTCACTGTGTGAAAACTATGAGTCAAATCTTGGAACTAAAAGTCTAAAAAGCTTGGAACTGTAAGCAGAAAACGCTGAAGCCACATTTGAATTTTCATCTTTCTAAAAGAAAATATGCCTCACTTCCAGTTTTGAGATGAAATATAACTGAATCTATAAAGACTGGGCGTGCACAATCGAACTTCTGGTGGGATTTGGGAAAATTCTGGAAGTCCTAAAGCAGAGAGATACACACTGGAAGACAAAGATACCTATTTTTGATGTGTTATTTGTAAATGTACCAAAATGAGTTGGTAACCCCTTCCTTTACAGTCCCCTCATTACCACGCAATTACCTAGCATTTACATGTTAACTAACATTATTTTACTATGCAGTTACTTAGTAATTACAGTAATTTACTGTGTAAATACTTGGTTAGAACATCTAAAAAATACTATGTAATTAAATAAATTTTAGTGGGTAATTTTTATTTACGTTACAAT
>NW_013955206.1:2157-8141 GCF_001266775.1 Austrofundulus limnaeus
GTGTGTGTGTGTGTGTGTGTGTGTGTGTGTGTGTGTGTGTGTGTGTATAGATGAGCAGTTTATGTTCAGCAGACATTGCTCTTTGTTAGGGTCCATGTGTTTGTTCAGTTTTGACATTGTTTGTGTTGGGGGCACTGCTGCTGTGTGTTTTCCTGCACAACCAGCTGTTTTTACTGCAGCATTGGTGTGTGTGTGTGTGTGTGTGTGTCTTTGTGTAGTGCTGCAAAGAGGAGAAATTGATCAGTACAGGGAGGGATGTGTTCACCAGTAAAGTCTGGATGGAGGGGGTGTGTGTTAAAGAGGAAGGGAGAAATGGAGCAGGGGCTGTCGCTGCAGACTCCTGCTGCAGTATCTCACTTTGGCCAAGCAGCTGCCGACAAGCGAGACAAGCAGACAGGTACAGAGCCGGTGTGATGGGAGGAGACGGGTGGTGGCTGTGGGAATGGAGGGAGACTGGGGGCGGCAGAGATGGGGTTTAGGATGCAGAGTCGGGTGGGAYGGGTTCTGAATTAGTTTGGACAAAGTAGAGATTTTTGTATCTTTGTTGACTTATGGCAGTGTGTCATGTTGGACTCGCCATGATGAAGGAAAGAAAAAAGGTGTAGATCACGTCACAAGGCTGATGTCCTGGTGTCTGGCTCACGGTAAAGAAGGAGGAGAAGTGGGAAGTGAGGGGATGCACCTCTGACCTGTGTCTGGCTGCAGCTTCCCACACAGCCCACCCCTGCTCCCTGCATTGTTTTACACCTTTTTTTTCCTTTTTCTCCCCCTGGCTGTGCATTCTTCTCTGTTCCTCCTCATCCTTGGCTCAGAGGAGATAACAAAAGGTGCAGTCGGTGGCAGACGGACCAACGAACTCACAGTTGTACATCAGGTGGYGCGGCAGCCTTCATTTTGCCTGGCATTTCCTGCAGAGAAAAAGACAGTCGGAGACATCATCTCACTGCTTTTGTGCTTTGTATAGTTGTTTTTATCTAAAGKGGAGGAGTTGTGTTGTGAGTCAGCGGTTTGGCTGCTTAGTACTTAGTTAAAAAGCGACTTRGGAATGTTTTTAATTTGAATCTCTTATTATTCATTAAGCTTTTTTACATCAGTTAATGTTCAGTTTCGTAGCTTGGAGCTGCTCGGCATTATTTTTAACTAGAAAGTGTTTTATGTCCGAACAAAGCTCGTCACCTTTGACTGGTAACTTGCTACAGTTCGGCTGGTTGAAGTAATAGAAAGTGAAATGGGGGACTTAGTTTTGTAGGCAGATTGCAAAATAAACTTGCTCATTTCTGATGATGATTTATTGAAAAGCCTTTTTAGGTGGAATTTTACTTGTTTGTTTATTGTTGTTTTTTTTTTTAGCTGAGCTGCCCACAGAGCATAGATAGATTTCTCTTTTTTTTTGGTGGACGGTACTGTGAATAAAAACTGAACCTGTTCGGGCTTTTGCCACTCTCTGAGGCAGCTCTCAGGAAGACTCGGTCCAGCAGACGGATCCCGGTCCAGCTGTTTTAGCAGGGAGAAGTGTCGACTGATGTTCAGCTGAAGCTCTTTAGGACAAAGAAGCTGGCCTGGCTGCCTGACTGAAGGAGGGCTTTCCCTTCTCCAGCACAAAGTTAGTACAGTTTAAGCTTGTGTCTGCATTTGTTTGTGCAGAATGATGAAGATCATCTGTCGTTTATCTCCAAAAACTATACCGCTTTGTTTGAAAAAATAGGCTTTTATTCTCGTCACGTCTTTGCTGAAGGTCTGGTTTTTGTGGTACTGGCCACACATCAACTCGGGTCCTAAAATAGTTCAATCTCCAGTTGTCTTTCTGTGCTCCGGTATTGAGCTCAGCGT
The DNA here is from genome assembly GCF_001266775.1 of Austrofundulus limnaeus. Taxonomy (NCBI): domain Eukaryota; kingdom Metazoa; phylum Chordata; class Actinopteri; order Cyprinodontiformes; family Rivulidae; genus Austrofundulus; species Austrofundulus limnaeus. Next base: position 3,988 of record NW_013955206.1, read on the forward strand.
TTTACAGTAAAAGGTTTTCTGCTGTGGAGAGGAGAAACATGACACCATTTAGTTTTCTGACATAACATTTRGCTGTAGCTGCCTCTGGGCTAAAATGTGACACTTTTAAGTTGCAGTTCATTTGGAGACGGAGTGCATTTGTCTCTCACTACCCTGTGTCTGACTGCAGCTCCTCAGTCGTCTCTGTCGTACTTCACCTGCTCCCTGAGACCCTAACTTGTGAGCTCTTTTCATAAAAAAATCACGGGTTAGGCTCTTGGGACACAGGTGGAGAGCACAATCGACTTTGTACCACATGATCCAGTAAAAGAAAATACGCACCTAGTGCAGAGGATGATGAGAAAAGAAAATGAGCTAGCACATTAAAAACATACAGCTGGGCACAACAGTGATCTTCAGTGGAATCAGTCAAGTGTTAAGTACACTGCAGAGTTTGTGAAAATGCATGTGCASGAGTGTACTTGCTTTATGTTACACAAAACACATTTTAAATGTGATTGAAACAGCATAGTTTAAAGCTGACAGATGCTTTACTGCAGGGGTGTCAAACTCATTTTCACCGAGGGCCACATGAGCGTTATGGTGGCCCTCGAAGGGCCAGTTGTAATGAACTTTGACATTTAATGTTTAACTTTGACTAAACAGAGTTTTAACACAAACTCTTTTAAACACTGATAAGAACTAAGTGTACGACTGACTAAATCTGAAATAAATACAGAAATATTATTAAAAGTAAAACTAATAAAGTTTTACTCACTGAGTTTCTAGTGAGTAGCTGCATTTAKTTTATAGYTGATGCTGAYTTTAAAGCAGCTTATTTTCAGACATTAATACTGTGCTATCCAACTAAATTGCTGTCACTTAAAGCCAACAGCTCAGGGGCAGGAATATTGTTATTATCTTATTTTGTTGCATTTAATCATAAATTTAAAGTTTACCATTCATATAAGAAACAATTTTCATGTTAAGTAAAAAAAATATATAGTTTTTTTTTTTTGATTCCCCCCCCCCGGCGGGCCACACAGAAGACACTGAGTTTGACACATGTGTTTTACTGTATTGTTAACACCATCATCGATTGGTGTTTAAACCCCCCTCTTATGACACAGACGAGGCTTAAGGCTGGTTCCAGACAAAAATACTGTTTGAGCTGGTTTAACTCTACGTCCCTTGTGTTAGAGTTCAACCTCACACTCGTATAACAAGGTTATAAGGAACTTATTTTAGCAAGGATCACTTTATTTTYGGTAAAATATTCTCCCAGTGCAAAGTGAATGGACACACAAYAAGTTACATGAGTCAGTGAATTTTGATTTGATCCATATGCAAATGTGATCGTTTATTTTAACAATCAGACAAAATCACTAAWGTGCACTTAATTGTGAGCAATCAGTTTCCTATAAAAGCTTTAGGACCAACAATAACAAACGCTTAGAGTTTCTTAATTGTTAACCACAGGCATTAGAACACAAACGTCAAGCTTTAGATGTTCAATACCAGACATTTGAGGCAAATAGCTTAAGGTTGGTAAGACAGGTTTAAGAAAAGGAAGTAAGATGTTAGCTTTCCTACTTTAACTTAAATAATGGGGGTTAACCAGAGAGGCAAGGTGTTCTACTCGGTGTCGGCCAGACAGCGAAGTTCACAACACAGCCACCTTTTACCTTTAGATGAGGTCAGTCACCTGTCCAGGTATTTGGGTTCTGCTTAGAAAATACGTTTTAAGACCGTCGACACAGAGGGACCCTCAGGGCGTGTAGATCAGACCTGCGTGCATCCGCGTCAAGCCGTAGAAAGAGGGCGAAGCCAAACCTGGACACAGACTTCAAAATAAAACATCCGACAGGAAGGTTTTAATAAGATGTATAGACCAGATGTGGGTCGTATCCGGTTGTGTGGTTTCCCCGTTGGTGTGAAGGGGTTTTAAACCGACAACTTCAGCTCCTGATTCCCGGAGAGAATTCAGCTGCCAGTGTGACTGATGGGCGGTCCGTTACTTTCTGCCGTCCGGGCGAAAACTGTTAGTTACTAAAAAGCTTAGTTGTCCTAAGTTCCACCCCGGAAGTTAGATTAGAAAAGAAATGACATCAAGGAAAAATGTTAGTTCAGAGACTTGCCGTCGCCGCTAAACAAAGATGACTACTTCTGTGTAGTTCAGAAACAAAACATTTCATGACCCATTTAATTATTATCYGATGAGAACTTCTTTAACACATAACTGAAAGGATGAATTGCTTCAAATTCAAAACATTTGCAAACATGATTCAGATAAGTAAAACATTGGTGTTTCATCAAATTTAAACTATAAAGATTATTTTAGTTAAAAGAGATTTTTGCACAGAAAATCCAGCTGAAATCATACTGAGGGAGAAAAGAGATCTGTCCTCTTTTCTCCTGTAACTTTGATAAACATTCTCTGATTATCAAAATGCGTAATAACTTTCAGTTAAGAGAACAATAAATGAAATAATAAGAAGATTCTTCTGTTTATTATCTGATTAAGAAGGAAGAGAATGTCTCTTTGAAATGTTAAGACGACCTGAGGTGGCCTAAATTCAGTTCTAAGTGGAACAGAGTTTTTGTCCCTTTAAAGGCCCATCAGAGGACTGAGGTCCAAGACAGTTTCTTGATTATTTCACTCGAGGTGACCCCTACATGTCCCCCCTTTAGCGAGTCAGCACCCCTCGAAGGTGATGAGTTGCAACACAAAACGGGAACACCTCAAAAGTCTTTGATCTTGAATTAATCCGATTGGTGAAACGGTATAATCCAAAGGTAATCCAAACTGAAAACTTTGCATAGGAAGAGTTTTTCTTCAATGCTTGTTAAAATAATTTAAAAAAGTTCTTTCTCTTTTTTTGCAAGATTGATTATTTCACTCGTGGTGACCCCTACACTTGCACAATCTTGTCTTAAAATACTCACAGATTTAGTCCATTCTGTATTAAACAAATCCAGTTGCATGAAGGTGGATCAGAACTACTCTGTGGCTAAATTAAAGCTTAAATTAATCCTTCAAAGGGGCAGGTTTAACTTCTGTTTAATATTCTGAAAAAGGGAGTTTTGAACTCAGACTCAAATCCTGTCCTCCTGATTTGACTTTTTCTGGTTCCTTCTGTCCATGCAAACAGCTGATATAGCTTATCAAATGATCTGTTGCTGACAGGTGAATATAAGTTCATGCAAACAAAACCACTGATGCTAATACTTTGATATTTAGTTAAAATATTAAGTTTTGTTATCATACGTGAACAGGTGGTGACAGCCCTCTGACTGGGACCTCCATCTTTTCACACACCAACCTAAGAAGGAGGGAGGTGCAGAGGAATGAGCAGCACTGCAGGAGAGGATGGAAGAAAAGATGAAGCAGGATGGAGTGGACATCAACAGTGACCCAGCTGTGGCAAAACGTCCATCTGCTGAGAATGAGCAGGAGAGCAACAACCACAGATGCAAGGACACAACTGAAGGTTTACAAAAGGAATGGATTAAACGGAAGGAGAAAAACTGTAAGTTTAGAGAACTGTTTAGATCTAAAAGAATATCTAATAAATCTGCATTTGAACGCATGATGACAAATTAAAGGCAATGACAGGTGTGCCCTCGCATTTTTATTTATGGATTAAATCCCTGCATTTACCTGCCTATATGTGTGTTTTTATTTTATCTGACAAATGTGGCTCCAAGTGTTGTTTCATCAGGTTAAACAGAAGACAGAAACAGTGTCACATTGCACAGTGAATAAATAAATGGATGACACCAATGATGCATTATTTAAAATGTTTTATTCAGCATTAATTTTAGTATTTTTGTGAATAAAATAATCAACTAATATATTGTGGGTTCTTGTCCGGTTCTCCGGGGCCCTCCAGCGATGTGGACCTTCCGTCTCGTCTCCGTCAGATGGTGGCCGAATCCGGCTGATTCGATGGACAAACAGCGATCGTCCTCCTGTAGACTTGTTGACGGTTAAAAAACTCTTAGGCTGATATATGTAGCAGTAACTTGGATTGGAATGTCAAATCCAAACTTTGTTTACCTCAAGACTTTGGCCTCTAAGCATTATTCTGTCTCATGCCTACAAGAGAACAATGACTTATTCATTTACCTCCAAAACCTTTGTTTATTATCTACGAGTGGTAAGATAACAACAG
>NW_013955206.1:9141-11275 GCF_001266775.1 Austrofundulus limnaeus
CCCCCCCCCATCCGAAGCAGAAAAAAAGACCTTTAAAAATGTGTCCCCCAACACTTTTAAGATGGTGATTATGCCCTTGCAGCATACCCCTCCTTCAAGAAACTGAAAGCATCCCATGTAACTCAACCCACAAAGGTTCACACGAACAGTTTTTAGCCAAACATAAAGAAATTAACAAACAGATGTCACTCTTTGTTTAACTGACACACAAATCAATATTCACACACTGTTTGTGTGGTTAATATGTGCATGTAGCCTCATCTGATCTAATAAAAATAATTCAGTTTCCTTTGCTTTCCAGCTTCGTGTTCCTTATTCCCTCATCCCTCAAAGAATGACCACACCATTGGTGGATGTGGTCCTTGGCCCAGCCTGATGCATTTTTAAAATGCGTGACATTGCCTCTGTGGGAGTGTGTGAACCAAGCTTCCTCAATAGTAGGGTCCCCATACCCGGTCTGTGACCATGGAAACAGATGCCTGGCCTCCCGGCCCTTCTTACCTCCTGTTGATCGTGGGCTGTGAGCTGCTCGGCCAGTGAAAGGGGGCTGCGCCCTCCTTTCTCCTCGCTCTGACTGAACTTGCCCTGATCCTCAAAAGGAACCATTGAACAGGTCTAGACTTTCTTTGCACGGTCCATGGAGAAGCCTTGATGTTACCCTTGCTCTTCTTTCTCTCTTCCTTTTTCTGTCTGCCTGCCACACCAGGCGCCCAGTGACTGCAGACTCCAGATGGGTAGGGACACTGGAGACTTGGATTTGAAAAGGAGCCCATCTCATTTTGCCATTGTGCCTTTTCATTCATCGATCACATGAATATCGAACCTTCTGTGTGAAACTGAAAGTTCAGGTTCATGTTTGAGGCCCAGAGCTAAAACTGCTTGTGAGTGTTGTTTTTAATAAAAAAACCTAACTTCCCACTGAACAGTTGCTAATTGTTTTATTCTGATGTGACCTAATATTTTGTGAAAATGCAGAAAAATGTAATTTTATCCCTTAATTAAATACATTTAGTTTGTAATTTTTATAATGTGTGAAATACGAGTGCGTCAAATTCTGCAAGGGTCTAAGTTTTTTAAAAATCTGTCTGAGCTGCAGATACATTATAAAAGATGTGAAGCAAAGAAACAATTTAATCCTGCAAATCATAATGTGAAAATAGGTTTGTACTAATTATATAGAAAACTATATCTTCATTTCATATTAAACTTTTGAAATAATGAGAAAAGTAAGATTGACTGTAAAGCTCTGCCTGTCGGTTTGCACGACATAAATTAGCTTACACTGCTTTTTTGTAAATATACAATATCTACATTTAAAATATACAGCTTTTGCTTTCAGCAACGTGATTATGATTGTTTGTAGGTGGAGAAAATATCAGTTTGTGAAAAATACTTTGCTCACACACTGACCTCCTGCTTTAAATGAATCTATGAGTGTCTGATGAGCTGAGATCCAGAAGTGTTGAGAAAGCTTCAGTTGAATTATCAGTGTCAACACATCAACACTAATCCCTCTGATAAATGTGACAATCATCTGTTTTCTTCCTCTTATCCGGGGTCAGGTCTCGGGGGCAGCAGCCTCAGCAGACAGACCCAGACTTCCCTCTCCCCAATCACTTGGACCAGCTCCTCTGGGGGAATCCCAAGGTGTTCCCAGGCCAGCTGAGAAACATAGTCCCTCCAGTGTGTCCTGGGTCTTCCTCTGGGCCTCCTCCCAGTGGGACGTGTCCAGAACACCTCACCAGGGAGGAGTGGACCAGGTGGAGCTACCAGCACAGGTGAAGTCAATAACATGTAGAGTAGAGCCACTGCCCCTCTGTATCAAAACGAGTCAGTTAAAGGAGACCAATTATGGGTCCTAGAAATGTTTATGGTNTGTATGCCAAAGCGCCGCCGTGCGCCCAGCCCTACACGCCTGTGTGCCAAAGCGCGCACACACGCTTCTCCAAGCTGCTTGAGAAAGAAAAAAAAGAAAAGGGGGGGGCCTCCGCGCGCCCGAGCAGCTCGCCCGCACGCCAGAGCGCGTTCGTGCGTCTCCACTCGCGTTACATGTGTGACCACAGAACCGCTGTGGACACCTGTTTAAGAGTTTGCTAAAAAGGAGTCAAAGCAGACCTCCTCCTGAGTTAAAGTC
>NW_013955206.1:12506-12767 GCF_001266775.1 Austrofundulus limnaeus
GATAGTTGTTTTGTAGTTAGAACAGAAGTACTTGTACCCCCAGTCTCCACCCACTGGTGGCTGGAGTTCAATAGAGTTGTATTATCTCCTGAGGTAAAAGGTGACAATGTTGACGTTTTCTCAGTAACAACTTCCTCATACACCTTCTGCTTAATGGTAACACTTTGGTTCCATGCTACCAGAAGAACCTTTCTCATTACAGCTGCAGGTCCATTTGGAAGTCTAATCTGCTCAGGTGTATGATCAAGATAAATGCACTTA
>NW_013955206.1:16327-16560 GCF_001266775.1 Austrofundulus limnaeus
CATGGGCATGAACTATCATCACCCCCCTGTGGTCATGAGGAACCACGAAAACAGGTGAAGATGTTTTCTCATGATTAAAAGTTAGGATGCCTTTGACTAGTTTTAGCTGTTTGCGTGACTGATAGAGCGATTTTAGGTCTGGATCTGAGTCCAGTGTCTCTTTTGATGGAGTATTTTTGTCTGGGTCAGTCAAGTACAGTACCATTGAGTTGATTGCAGGATCTAACTCCTGT
>NW_013955206.1:22512-22759 GCF_001266775.1 Austrofundulus limnaeus
CTGGAGCTGTTGGCTTTGTTAAAACCTCTAGGGCTTCAGACACGCCACAAACAACCAGCCTCCTCCCTCCTGGAGTGGCAGGCGTTGTTTGCTCCAGCTTGGTATCTTGGGGCTGAGGTGAAGTGGGATTTTGATCATCAGCCATGACTGGAAGTTTAGAGTGTGTTATTTGCAATGTTAATGTGTCAAAACTTTTATTGTAGTTAATTGAGAAGTTAAAAATAGCCTTTGTCTTCTTTAAAATACT
>NW_013955206.1:23759-24152 GCF_001266775.1 Austrofundulus limnaeus
GGGGGTTTCCATAACAACTTTTGCATACAGCACGTTCTGGAGAGCGCTGAAGAAGAAGCAGAACTGAAAAGGTGAAATTTCATTATTTGAAATTCTTTTTGTGAATTAAATCAAATGAACATGTTTTGTACGGCCCACAGATGGATCCTAACTTGTGCTAAGACCCCCATAATAGGCTGCCTTTAAGATTAAATTTAAATGTTGCTAAAAGTAGCTGTTGGACAATTTCATTTTGTGAAAGTAGCTCTTAAGGAGATAAAGTTTGGGGCCCTGATCTAAAGGGTTAATGTTCCTGACTGAAGGGGGATGGAGGTGTGTGTGTACTTGTTTTTGCTACCTGGTGGGGACAATATTTGATCATTTCCCCGGAACACAGCCTGGTTAGGACCCACT
>NW_013955207.1:0-2412 GCF_001266775.1 Austrofundulus limnaeus
ATTTAAAATAAATTATAGCAGAGGAAGTTCTCTGCACAGAAAAACACAATTTACTTTTACTGTTTTTTAACCAAACTGACAAGTTTCTCCAGTAAAATTATTGTGTAATTTAAAGGCATTGAAACACCTGGTTAAATTTAGAAGGTATTATGATTAACTACAAACATCTGAAGCTGACTCAGAGAACTCTGTGATTTTAGAAAAAATAAAAGTCAAATGTAGACACGTCTTTAAAAGACCCTCCTCCTCCTCCTCCCCACCCCGCGCAGCTGCAGTCAGCACACCTCCTCTCCACCCGCGTGATTAATACTGTTTTTTGCGCAAATTACAGATTTTTGAAGCTCATTAAACACGTAAACGTCTGAAGGGGTTGACGTGTGAACTCTTAAGTCCCGGGCTGGTCGGAGCAGAGCTGCAGGTGCAGCTGCTGTAAAGTCGCTGCCCCTCGCTTTAAAAACATTCCGCTGATCTGTCGTGGTTTTGTTGCGCTTGTGACGTGAACACACAGGGGAAATGCTGCGAAGTGCTTTTAGAAATATTATAAATATAAAATACGACGTAATCCTCGGTGGAAAATAGCCCAGGAAACGCGGAAGGTGTTCACCTGCAGCTGAGTGAAGCTGACCCCCACCCACAGAGAAAGAAAAAAAGGCAGTAATTATTGATAAGGTAGTAACCATGCTGTGGCTTCACCTGTCGCATAGTCTTTTAAAGAAAGAAAAAGTAGCTTGCAAAGCTGTCGCATCGGTGCTACGTGATTAAAAGCAGAGTTTTCATTGTGCGTCTAATCACACAAACGTCTTCCTATCTTTGTGAGGACCACACACAGCGCTCAACCTCGCTCTGCGCCGTCTTTTATAATGGTCTTGTAATAATAATCGCCTTGTATAATGGTAGGGGAAACACTGCTGTAGCCATACTACTAAAGGTTTAAGTTGTGCAGCCCAGTAACAGTATTTTAAGTTTGGGAGTTTAAGGCCTCCCTTGGGTTTAGATAACTGCAGAGTTTTTAGTCTGATTCTTGGATGTTTTTTTTTTTTGCCAAATGAATCCAGTTATCATTTTGTCTAAAGTGTCAAAGGTAGATTTGGGAATCTCCACAGGCAGCATCTGGAATAAATAAAGTAGTCTTGATAAAAACATTCATACGGATACTTTCAACACGGCCTATGAGAGAAATAGGGAGTGTATCCCARCGCTCCAGATCATTTTTAATGGCTCGTATAAGTTTGCTATAATTTGCCTCATAAGTGTCACATAGGGATGGAGGTATATGAATTCCCAGATATTTGATACCGTTCTTGGGCCACTTAAATCCACTCTGTAATTTTGTGGATTCTGAAATTGTGCCATTCACATCCATAGCTTCTGTTTTTTCTATATTAACTTTGTAGCCTGAATAGTATCCATATTGAGAGATGAGCTCTTTTAGGTAGGGGATTGTTGATTTATCAAATTCATCAAATACAATAATACATCATCGGCATATAATGAAATTTTGTGTACTTATTGATTTCTATCCCTTTAATATCAACGTCATATCTAATGATTTGGGCTAACGGTTCAATACTAATGGCGAACAAGAGGGGTGAGAGCGAGCACCCCTGTCTGCATCCCCGTTCTAATAGAAAACTATCAGGCCTGAAGCCGTTGACTTTAACTGCCACCTGTGGARAGGAATAAAGTATTTCCACCCAGTCAACAAAATGTGTGCCAAATCCAAAGCATTTCAGAGTATAGATTAGATATTTCCAGGACACTCTGTCAAACGCCTTTTGGGCATCTAAGGATATTATTGCTGAATCAGTCTTTCTTTMTTTTTGAATGCTTGCTAGGTTTAGTAAGCACCTTAGATAATCAGCATAGTACCTGCCTGCAATAAAACCTGTCTGGTCAGAGTGTATGATTTGGGTGATGAATTTGTTAAGTCATCTTGCTAGGATTGCAGTGAGTATACGTAGATCTGTGTTCAGCAACGATATAGGTTTATAAGACTGGCAGTCTGTAGGATCCTTACCCTCTTTGTGGRTTACTACTATGGTGGCTTCTTTCCAAGATGGTGCCATATTTTTGGATTTTAAAGCATAATGATATGCTTTTAATAGTAAGTGGGGCAGAAGATGTGTAAAAGTTTTATTAAAGTCATTGGCAAATCCATCTGGACCTGGACTTTCATTGTTCTTAAGYGATTTAATTATCTGCTTGATCTCCCATTCATCAATTGGTTGATCTAATTTCCGAGCCGCCTCATCTGTTAAGTGGTTCAATTTTATGTTATTTAATAAATCTGTATGCTCTTGGTCATTATTACAGTGTTGGGGTCACCTCGAGTGAAGAAACAAGATTTACTGCCTCGAAGCAGGCCTCGGACAGGCCTGACAAGAGGACTGGAACTCTGTCACAAACTGAACT
>NW_013955207.1:3412-5236 GCF_001266775.1 Austrofundulus limnaeus
CTCTCTGTCTCAATGGAGATCACTGCCAGGGAAGAAAGCCTTCCTTGATCCGTCCTGTTCCTGCTGTATGTTTTCAGTCTCTTCAGGGCTGAGAATGACCGCTCCACTGACGCTGTAGTAGCTGGCACCGTTAGCTGGAGCAACTTTGTCGCCTCAGGAACAGTTACAACAAGATCCTTCTCGGCCAAAAAGTTGAGAAGCTGTCCAGGAGATTTGCATTCATCCCTCACCGTTTTTGAGCTATACAGTCCAATGAGATCGGCCTTCAGTCTGACAAAGTCAAAAAACTTGGCATACTTTGACAGGCTCCGCAGTTTCGTGTCATCAAAATGTTGTGACATTTCATAGAACTTTGCGCAATCCACCAAACCGAGGAAAGCAAGTTCATCAAAATGGCCAAACCTAGCCTTCATTTGATCGCTGATGTTGTCAAGAATGTTACAGAACAGGTGTCTCCGTTCATCTCTAGCCGAATGTCTGTCTGTACCATCTGTCAAACCAAGTGCGCCGCATTTCTGCTYGAATCGGAGGTAGTAACTGTCAAACTCCAGTCTCATGCGCTCCATGACTGAMACTGTGTCCCGGATGCGCGCAACACAGTATTCAATGTCCGTCACTTTGTTTTGCAGCACTCTRAAAAGTGCGTCGGTCTCATTGAAAATGCCATCAAATGTATCAATAAGAAAGCATGTAGATGCTTTTGACAGCCACCGATCATATCCTGCTGCCATCATCAGCGTGTCATTATCCCAGCTATCGGGATTTTCCATAATGACATTGAACACAGCACGCAGATCTTTTTGGTGCATGCTTATTGTCTGCAGCAGCCGAGAATTTGAATTCCACCTTGTCGGCGCTGCTCTGGGTAAACGGCGCTTGACAACATCATCCAACAAACGAGTGCGCTTTGTGGACTTGCTGAAAAACGCCCCGAGTCCCTCAGCTGTTTTAAAAAACGCACGACACTTGGGCATGCACTTTGCTGAATGCAATAGCACCAGGTTCAGCTTGTGTGCGTAACAGTGTGTAAACATGGCCTCAGGCACCTTTTCCTTAATTTTAGCCTGAACCCCATTAAGCTCTGATGCCATTACAGCTGCCCCATCATATGTCTGAGCTACAAGCTTATCAACACAGCCGTATTTCTCCAGCACACTCAGGACATACTCAGCTATGGCAGGTGCACGTCTGTCCGCACTCACATCATCGAACCCCAAAAACGCCTCCTTCACCTTACAGCCTGCTTCAGGTTGAGTCACATAGCGYAATATGACGGAGATCTGAGCTTTGCTTGTGACATCTGTGGTCTCGTCTACTTCTACAGCTACAAATGGGGCTGCACTTATGTCCTGCTTAATATCATTTCTAATGACATCGCCGACTGCTTCAATTAATTCATTCTGTATTCTATTGGACAAGCCGGAAAATACAGTGGATGTCTCCAAATGTCTAGCTAGTCTGTCATCTTTCTCAGCAAGGACATGCAAGAGTTCAACATAGTTGCCACGATTAGCAGAGCCCATGCTCTCATCATTTCCACGAAATGCTAGCTGCTGTCTAGCGAGAAAGCAGGTCGCATTGATGAGAYCTTTTAAAATCTCTCGGTTCTCCTTTACCTTAGCATTGTGGATGCTGATGTTGAGTCTCCGCTGTTCATCCAAAGCCAAATCTATCCTGGACAGGCCGAAGGTTTTTAGCGCAATTTGGCTTTGAATATGAGTGGTGGACCGCTCATGTTTGGTGAGGGATCTTTGCAAGTTCTTCAAGTCACCAAATCCCATCTGAGTCCACACAGTGCCACAAGTTGAAAAAAAGAAGGCAAGA
>NW_013955207.1:6236-8345 GCF_001266775.1 Austrofundulus limnaeus
CTCGAGTAGGATGCATGCCTACTTGAGTAGAAAGTAAAGTCTTTAGTTCTGGGAAACCTGCTTCTCCATACATCTAGCATTCCTGTCTCTATAATCTGATATTTAAGCATCTTACTCATTCTAGAGAGTGGAGTTTTTGGGATAGGTAATCTGTCCAATATCTGTGACAGAATACAGTTGAAGTCCCCGCCCATCAGCAGCAGCCTGGCACTGTGCTGTAATATTACCTTAAACAGTGACTTTATAAATTCAGGTGCATCCGTATTGGGTGCATTCACATTTACAAGTGATACTTCCATACCATCAACTGTACCATTAACCAGTACATATCTACCCTCTGTATCTCTATGTAGTAAAGTTTGTGTGAAATTAATCTGCCGGTGTAAAAGTATGGCAACACCCTTTTTATTCCCTGAATGATGGGATGAATAGAAAACCTTATCTTCCCAAGATCTTTTTAATTTTTCATGCTCTGTATCAGATAGATGGGTTTCTTGCAAAAAGGCTATGTGACAATTAATTTGTTTTAATTGAYTCAATATTTTCTTTCTCTTCACTGGATTGTGGAGCCCTTTTACATTATATGTTACAATTTTAAGTGGGTCATCCATTATCTGAACTATGTTTTGACATCTCAGAATATATCATGAATGGCAGCTCACCCTTTATGCATAACACTATCTTATCTGTGTGAGGCTTAAGGAATGTAGGTACAGTACACATTCTCCATAGATCCAAGCAGAGAGGGTTAAAGCAAAACCTGTCTCAACAAAATGAATATGAACAAGTAATGATGCAAAATGATAATAGTAACAAAGAAAATAAGTTTGCGAAACAAATTTGCGCAGGGTCCCCGGAGAAAACAGGGATCAGAACTAGGGAAACACAGAACAGTTTGAATACTTGGGCCATAGTCCCCAGCAGCTAAAATAAGCCGCAAAAGTGCACAACAAAGACTGAATGTGAGTGTGCAATAGGTGTGCTTAGCTACTGTATGTGTACAAGGTAGAACATAAACTAAAATAGTAAGGAAGTAAATAAATAATATAGCCACGTGAGCTTCCATTATACTACACAGTAGTGCCCCGTACCTTCATTCGGCTGGCTCTGAGGAGTGATATTTTTCCGGACGTATTCCATGGCTGCTTTGGGTTCAAGGAACTCCTTTTCTTCATTATGGAATGTAATCCGAAATCGGGCTGGGTAGAGGAGGCCGTAGCGGACCTCCTTGTTGCCCCGCAGCACCCTCTGCACCTCCGTGAAGGTGGCTCTTGCTTTGGCTACGCTGGTCATGTAGTCTGGGAAAAAGGCGACTCTGTGTCCGTTGTACAAAAGCGGAGCTCTGCCTTGAGCTCTCCTCAGGATCTTCGCCGCATCCCCGCCATGGTGTAATTTAGCAGTGATGACTCTTGGTGTCTCACGGTCCCTGGGTCTTCTCCGGGAGAGTGTGCGGTGTGGGCGGTCCACTTTTATGTCTCGATCCATCTATTAAACTTCTTTAATGATTGTTGCCACAGCTTGTGGGGAGCAGGAGCCCTGGCGTTCTTCAATGCCCGCTATGCAGATATTGGACCTTCTCATTCTCCCCTCCAAGTCTTCACATTTATCTTTAAGCATTGACATTTCTTTCTGTAAACTTGTTACAGTAGACTGTAATGAGGTAACTTCATCTGACCACGTTGATAGGCCACCCTTTAGATCCAGAACGTCCGTCTTTATAATATCCACTTCAGCTTGTATAGTCTTTGAGCTGTTAGCAATTTCGGAGTGGACTGCTTGGATTTCGGATCTTATAGCTTGGAAATCTTCCGCTAGTGCGCCTTTAAGTTCGTCTCTTATCATTTTAGCAATTTCTCCTCTCAGTGATGATAAAATGTCTGCTTTCATTTCTTCGTTATTCATGTTTGGATCTTCAGTTCCAGTGGTTGTTGGTTGGTCTGCGTTGCCCGTCGTCCGCTGTCTCACTGTCCTAGCAGGCCTTATAGCATTAGCATCGCTTCCGTATTTATACTTTTGCAATTTTTCAGCCATTCAGGATGATTTTGTTCAAGTTGTCCAGCTGTTTATGACCCTAGGGGTTTCTCTATAGTTTTTCGACTGGTGTTAGCG
>NW_013955207.1:10993-12204 GCF_001266775.1 Austrofundulus limnaeus
AAGTTTTCACGTAAATGATTGAATAAACATAAAGTTAGCCTAATGCTAACACACGTCCTGCTAAATGTATCTAAAATTTTGTACTGAAACTTTGAAGTGCCCGTCTGCTTGATGTGATATTTTTTATTACTCATCTTGTATCAACATGACTGGGGACAGGAAATTAGCTTAAAAGGTTTTAAAATGACACAGGTGTGACTGTTTTAGCATTAGATGTAGTGGCCATCTTGGGAATAGCTGTCGTCTATCCGTACCAAATTTTAGCTCTATGTCTTACAATGATTGAGTGATTTTTGTGTTCACTGTCAGTTAGTTGTAAGAGCCATTTTCAGTCCTGTTGACTCTAAACAACAAGCACGTGTAGATGCACATCTGTCCAGTGGTTGAGATATTTTGCTAACAGACAGACAAATCATTATCACCCACCTTTCAGTAATATGAGATAAAAATTAATTTAAAGAATAAGGAGGAAGTTAAATTTTATCCAAAGTTTTGTTTTTGTCATATTCAGTAAATACCTACAAAGTGTGTCCTTCAGTACTTTATTTGTTTCAGGTTCAAATTAAATGCTCGGTTTTGCTACTGATCATAAAAAAAGAAAACCAAAATAAATTCCACACTTTGAAAAAATTTTGCACAGCTAACTTAAAAATCAGCTTTAATGAGACAATTTACGTCTTTTAAGACCAGCGTATGTTCGTAAATAAATCACAGAGCTGAACATAAAAAAATGACAGATTTTAAAAGGACTTGAAACAAAACATTCACTGGAATTAGTATATTTAAGTAAAAATAAATTCAGTTTTAATTTATAGATCTTCCTGCTGCCCTACATATATAGAAACCATCTGTTTGAAATTAAAGAAAAATAAGGAATTTAGGAGGTCAAGGTCAGAGCTCAGAGGAACTCCATTAGCACTAATGTAGCTGCTAAAGTCAGCAGCTGTTAATGAAGCCTCTGGTTGTTATGCAAAATTAGACTAAACTCTGCTCAGTGTTTCAGATGTTTCACAGATACAGCCGTGTGATGGTGCCGTGGTGTCTCTTCTTCCTGCTGCTCTCCCCTGTCTTCAACAGTTCCTTGATGCCATCACGAATCCATGGGATGAATTTGGACACCTGTGTGTAGACGCCATATTTGCCTTTGCGTGCGCAGCCTTCGCCCCAGCTCACGATGCCGGTGATGAAGTAGGTGTCATGGTAGCGCGTGA
>NW_013955207.1:13204-14477 GCF_001266775.1 Austrofundulus limnaeus
TATTTTATAGTGGTTTGTATGTTCTGCATAATACATGTGTTTGAACTGTCTAGCATGATGTTTTGTAAATTAGCTCTGGAGCTATATTTATATGCTCTGCTGGACGGCTGGAACAGGTTATTGAACCAGCAACCCACCAGTTACATGACGACTCCCCTAACCACTCTGCCACAGCTGCTCATGCTATACTTATAACTCTGGAGCTAATGCCATATACCATGGAGCAGCCAGTTTACATCATTTACCCAGAATGCTTTGCAGCGTAAATAACCTGGCAATGTCCATGTGACAATATTATATTTTTGATTTATAAAAACAGCCTACAGTGTTTTACAGTCTCATTTTTTTAAGTTGAAGTAAATTTTCATCAAAAAACGTTCAATGTAACTTGTCGGAGATCCCTTTAACATTTTTAATGGGATATATATTTTTTGTAGTCTGTAATAAACAACAGAGCACTTATTAAAATTAGGGATGGTCTAAATGCTGAATAGACCAAAAATAATCAAAATAACAAACATTTCATTTCATTTTGTTAATCCAGGAGCTGAAATAAAAGTTCACCTTCTCAGCAAAGTCCATTTCCGGGATGCAGACTGGCAGGATGTACCTGGAGAACTTGATGGGTGTGACCAGTTTGATGAGAGCGATGTCGTTATGGTAGGTGACTGGTTTGTAGTTGAAGTTGGAGATGATGGATTCCACCTGGTGCACAGCTTCAGTACCTTCATCTATCAGCGTGTCAAACTCACCTTGATGCACAGAAAAGATTTATAACAGAGTGTTTTAACACATTAAAATGTTTTATAAATGCAGCGGAAGAAATATGAACTAACAATGAAACAGCAAACGGTTGGATTATGTTAAAATAATTTACTCGGATTATACTTAAAATTAGTTAGATCAGTTGGATGGAATTGGACTAAAACTAACTGGATTGAATTGGACTGTATCTGTATCTAATTGGATTGAACAAAACTGTAATCAGACAAAACTTCAACTGAATCTAACTGGACTAAACTGGATTGAATGCTGCTAAGACTGTAACAAAATTGAATTGGAACTAACTAAACTGAATTGGATTTAATTGGGCTGTTACTGGTTTTAAAAAGTATGCAACTGGATTGGTTGGATTGAAATGGACTGTATTTAACTTATACATAGAACTGCAAAAAACTAAATTCAGTAAGACTGTATGAAAATATTGGATTTGATTATTTGGAACTGATTGAAACAAGTAAAATGATTGAATTTGACTGTAACTGCATTAAAA
>NW_013955207.1:15477-16617 GCF_001266775.1 Austrofundulus limnaeus
GACTAAAGGCGTCCCGAAACAAGTGAAGGCAAGACAAAACATGGACTAAAGACGTCCCAAAACAAGTGAAGACAAGACAAAACATGGACTAAAGATGTCCCGAAACAAGTGAAGGCAAGACAAAACATGGACTAAAGACGTCCCAAAACAAGTGAAGACAAGACAAAACATGGATTAAAGATTTCCCAAAACAAGTGAAGGCAAGACAAAACATGGACTAAAGACATCCTGAAGCAAGTGAAGACAAGACAAAATATGGACTAAAACGTCCTGAAGCAAGTGATGACAAGACAAAACATGGACTAAAGATGTCCTGAAGCAAGTGAAGACAAGACAAAACATGGACTAAAGACGTCCTGAAGCAAGTGAAGACAAGACAAAACATGGACTAAAGACGTCCCAAAACAAGTGAAGACAAGACAAAACATGGACTAAAGACATCCTGAAGCAAGTGAAGACAAGACAAAACATGGACTAAAGATATCCTGAAGCAAGTGAAGACAAGACAAAACATGGACTAAAGACGTCCTGAAGCAAGTGAAGACAAGACAAAACATGGACTAAAGACGTCCCAAAACAAGTGAAGACGAGACAAAACATGGACTAAAGACATCCTGAAGCAAGTGAAGATGAGACAAAACATGGACTAAAGACGTCCTGAAACAAGTGAAGACAAGACAAAACATGGACTAAAGACGTCCTGAAACAAGTGAAGACAAGACAAAACGTGGACTAAAGACGTCCTGAAGCCTGTGAAGATAAGAAATGTGGACTAAAGACGTCCTAACGGTTTCAAACCACAACACTGCGGCATGAAAACCTCCCAGTAAGTTGATGATACTACCTGCCATGGACATTGTCCTGGAAGACAGTCCTCTCCGTTTACAATGCGAGAATGTTCGCTTCTTTTAGCAACAACAGGTTTTTCAGTAATTAGGTTACCAGCCAAGGTCTGGCTCCTTGTTGCAGGTGAGGACTGATCAGCCAAGTTATGAACTTCCTGATGGTCCTCTGTGGAGTTTCTGTTCGCCGTCAGCTCTGTGACATTTGTTTCTATGATGTTTGTCTCTGTGGTGTTTGTCTGTGAGATGTTCGGTCGCTCATATCTTTCAATTGTCCGGATGATGTTGGATATGATGG
>NW_013955208.1:0-1484 GCF_001266775.1 Austrofundulus limnaeus
TTTAAGTTAATTTTATAGTTTTGTGATATTAATAACGCTAATGTATTGATATTTTTCTAGTTTTGATTTAAGTTTGCTTGTTAAGCGTCGTCACAGTTGCTAGGTGACAAGACGTACGCCGGGGTAAGGAGRGGAGGCTAGACCGTCCAAATTCACAGCCTCTTTGTTTCCGGTCTTCCCGGTCTACCAAGGACCCAGCCCGCCGCGACCGGGGAGTCTGGGTCCTCCGGAGGACCCGGCCTGTCGTTTTGGACACAGCCAGAGTGTCAGCCTCATGGACAGAAACTGGAAGTTGGTTCCACAAGAGAGGAGCTTGATAACTGAAAGCTCTGCCTCCCATTCTACTTTTAGAAACTCCAGGAACCACAAGTAAACCTGCAGTCTGAGAGTGAAGTGCTCTGTTAGGAAAGTATGGAACAATAAGATGTTTAAAATATGATGGAGCTTGGTTGTTTCATGTTAAAAGTGAGATTTTAAATTCTACTCTTTTAAATTCAGTTTGCCCACTTTCAATTTCAGTTCCAAAATTCAAATTTTTGTGTCACACATCCTGGTCCTTGAGAAAGGCAGCCAGAGTAATCAAACACAGATCCACAGATTTACGTTTCCCTTCTGTATGTAACAGAGTTGATGCAATCCACCGTAAAAGTGACAAAAATAGTTATTTTATTGCAGTGATTAATTTTACCTTTATGTAGAAAATGTTACATTTACATCCCGTTATTACAGGATTTTCACAGTTGCATACAGAAGGAAGCCTTATCGAAGTGAAAAGTAAATCTGTGGATCTGTGTTTGATTACTCTGCCTGGCTTTCTCAAGGACCAGGATGTGACACAAAAATCTGAATTTTGGAACCGAGTGAAAGTAGTCAAACTGAATTTTTAATAAACCAAAATACAGTTTCAAAGCAAATTAATTCAAATTCAAAACGTTAAATTCAGTTTCAATTTAGTAAAATTCATTTTCAAACCAATGCATTCAATTTCAAATTATGAACATTCAGATTCAATCTGAGCAATTCAGATTCAGTTCCTGTTGGCACAAGATTGATCACATACAGGCCTCCCCTGAAAAAGAGATCTGAGGTCTCAACAGGACTTGCCTGGTTAAATAACAGTAAATAAATAAAAAAGTGACTGGGCGGTGTTTTCTTCACCTCTTTTAGGATTTGTGAGTTTTGACAACCCAGCCAGCGCTCAGGCTGCCATCCAGGCCATGAACGGTTTCCAGATCGGCATGAAAAGACTGAAAGTGCAGCTCAAGAGGCCCAAGGACGCCAACCGGCCGTACTGAGGCGCCGCCGAGTCGGAGAAAGAACCGTTCTGTAGAGGTGAGGTGGTATGAAGCCAGCAGAGGTGACTGGTAATCAGATTTAACAAACTTTTAACAGGAACAACTTACAGTAAAAAAAAAAAAATGTTTTTTTTTTCACGAAAACAGCTCAGGAAAAATAAAAGTGTAAAAAATATAATAATTAAAATA
>NW_013955208.1:1584-5483 GCF_001266775.1 Austrofundulus limnaeus
CCCCCACCCCTCCCCGCCCGAAACGGCAACTTACCTCACCCAAGATCCTCCCGTCCAATCATAAAACACGAGGACCCCATCGCTATGGCAACGGTTGCCTAGTGACCGATAAAGCCCCGACCCCCCCCTCCTCTCACATTGTTGTAAGTTGATTGGTTGGCCTGTGTTTTTTTGGGTTGCTGTGGCGGTTTCATTGCCTGTGTTGGTTGCCCTTGGCAGTTTGTATTTTTCTGCCACCTGGAGCAACCAGCCGTGCGTCGACCTGCATGTCCTGTTGCTGTAGTGATCACAGACTTGTGTTTGGTGCATTGTGACTTGATTTTTGTATTGACCTGTGCACATACTGATCAATAACTATCAATAGCCAGGACCGTAGCTCCAAATCAACTGATCTGATTGGACACTTTTGACACACTGAACCAACATATCTGCTAACCTGATCAATTTCGTTCTTTTTTTGGCAGCTTTGTTTTTGATCAGTTTCTGTAGTGTTTTGTTTGGTGTCATTATTATTATTATTATTATTATTATTTATCCAAAGGGTTCGGGGATAGTGAGTGTGTGTTTCTGCGTTACACTCGCAGCGTGTAATGCAGGACGAGAACAATGGATCGGTGTCCGCGTAGAGACAGGTTGCCCAGGAGTTTCCTCGGTGGACTGCAGGAGAGAATTCAGAAATCAATAAATTGCCTTTGATGGGGTTAAAAAGGAGTAAGTTTTAGGATGTTGCATCAGGTCATAGTGACGTGTTCACGGTATGCAAACAGCATGGGCTTTAAGACTTAGACACGATTTTAACGACAACTCTTTATGAGTGAGCATGCATTCCGTTGAGCTGTACTCTCATAGGCTGAGTTCAAAATCCTGGATTGTGAATCTTTTTTTTTAGTTTGTCGCTCCTCCAGTTTTCTCTGTGTTTTCTTTTCTATCACTGCTTTTTGTGGTGCTCCTCCCCCTCCTTTCCTCACCTTCAGCACCTCCTTCACGCTCCTCCTCCAGTCGCTTTTATCTTCTTTCACACTGTCAGATGTTTTTTTTCTTCCCACGTATTTCACTCCCAACTTTCTCCCGTTCCTTCTAGCTGGTGTTTTGAGGTAAAGGGTATGTGGTTGTCATGGTGGAAGAACAAGTGCCTCTTGCTTATTGGAGAACAGCCTTCAACTATAGGAATTCTGGGAGAAAAAAAACGAGACAAATGCAAATTTATTCCTCCGCCAAGCTGATGCTGCTCAAATGTGTGGGTGTGCCATGAAAAAATGGGCACTCACATTATAAACAAGTGACTTTTCTAAGTTTTACAGAAACGTTCACCAATTTGCAGGTCTTATAATATGGTTTAAAAAGTTTGTAAAAAAAAAAAAGAAATCGGATCCATTTCTTTGAATGAACTGCCACCCAGAATTTCTATACTGCCAATGCCAGAGAGTGATGCATGTTGGTAGCGGTGTTTGCTTGCCGTGATCCGGGGCCACACGAGTGCAGCTGACGAGGACGCACAGAGCTTCACGCGTACAGATATGTACGGGATAAATCTTGTGCCAGCAGGAACTGAATTTGAATTGCTCTGATTGAATCTGAATGTGCATAATTTCAAACTGAATGCATTGGTTTGAAAATAAATTTCACTAAACTGAAACTGAATTTAAAGTTTTGAACTTGAATTAATTTGCTTTGAAACTGTATTTTGGTTTATTAAAAATTCAGTTTGACTACTTTCACTTTCAGTTCCATAATTCAGATTTTTGTGTCACATCCTGGTCCTTGAGAAAGCCAGGCAGAGTAATCAAACACAGATCCACAGATTTATGTTTCACTTTGGTGAAGCTTCCCTTCTGGATGTAACAGAGTTGATGCAATCCACTGTAAAAGTGACAAAAACAGACAAAGTTATTTTATTGCAGTGATTAATTTGACCTATATGTAGAAAATGTTACATTTATTGTATTGTTTATTGTTACATAGATCACATATTTGAACCAACGCATATTTACCAACGCATTCTCACTCCCCCCGCGTCAACATATTGACGCTAGTTCAGGTAGCCTTTTGCGTCCAGTTTTGACGCGCCGGGTACCCCCCACTTGTCAGTTTTTTACGAGATGAGGTAGAGGAAGACGGGCGCGTTGTTCTATTTTTTCTTACAAGAGTGGGAAATGCACAAAACTAACAATCCCAGACCCTAAATTTAACTTTTATTAGCCCTATACAGCCTATCCCTGACCCCAGTATGTCAAATTAACCATTAACCCTGATCCCTCATGTTAACCTTGGATCCCCGACCCAAAGACCCCTAAGTGATGCGACCCGGAAAAGCCGCGGGCAGCAAGGACAGACGTGTGGGGGGTACCCGACGCGTCAAAACTGGACGCAGATGGTCCCTGCCCAAGCATCAATATGTTGACGAGTCCGACGTCAGAATGTGTCACTTTTACAGTGGATTGCATCAACTCTGTTACATACAGAAGAGAAACTTCACCAAAGTGAAACATAAATCTGTGGATCTGTGTTTGATTACTCTGCCTGGCTTTCTCAAGGACCAGGATGTGACACAAAAATCTGAATTATGGAACTGAAAGTGAAAGTAGTCAAACTGAATTTTTAATAAACAAAAATACAGTTTCAAAGCAAATTAATTCAGATAAAAAACTTTAAATTCATTTTCAAATTCTGCACATTCAGATTCAATCTGAGCAATTCAAATTCAGTTCCTGCTGGCACAAGATTGATCCCATAGATACGCTTCACTCCAAACAGCCACTGAAGGACACGTAGAAATGTTTTTATCTATTTTGTTTTTACTGTATTGAGCTGCATGATGCAAAACACCGTATGTGAGTGTCGAAGCACCTTGATTTACGACCACTGAAAGAGCTTTACCACTGTGAATGATGCCTTGGTACTGAAGCAGAGAAAAAGCCAGACGGTTACAGCTGGGGGACGCAGGGAGTTTGACGAAAGGTCCTCAGAGATAAAGCCTTGTTTTGACGGGGAGGGGCATGTCTGACAAAGCGAGAAGATCAAAAGAATAATTTGTATTAAACGCCACACAGCAGCAGCGGCTTATTTATATCTCCTAACAGGCCGTCTCTTCTTCTCTGTCCCTCTCTCCTTGTTATGTATCGCTCCCTCCGTCCTCCAAACTCCCCTTTTGCAGGTGACCTCTCAGAGTCTGGCTGAGGTGGAATCCCAGGATTCGTTGTCAGGCTGTCAGGCTGTCTGCTACCTGTGAGCGTCCGCCGAGTGCTGCCACACACACACACACACTTACACAGAGAAGATACATGCACTCTTAAAACTGAACCTTAAACGGAGCAAAGCTGATATGTACATAAAATGCACAAACATCTCACATAAACACACACACAACTCACAAACGTGACATACAGCCAAAAGCTTGGTTTGACCATAGTCTGTGTGAAACAGGGTGTTTAGTTCAACTAAGAGATGATGGAAACTGATGATATATCACTTCAATAGACTTTTACATGTCAATACCATGTCTATTACATGACAAATATAGAGGGGCCGATGTTTCATAATAAAAATGAAAGAAAATAACGGGGGAAAAAAGACGAAACAAAATGGGTTTAGGTTAGAAAGACTTCTGAGACGATCCTAACGACCTGTATATAGTTTAGTTTACAAAGAGCAGCATTTAAAAACAAGAAAAAGTGCAAAAAGAATACTACTTTAGATAAAACACTGAACAGAACACAGCAACATAACTATTATTGTTATTATTATTATTATTATCATTATTATTCCTATTATTATTACCACTAGTGACATCATTACATTCCAAATTGTAAAAAGGGAAATCACAAACCTATTTTTAAATTTCTACTTAGATTTTAGGTGAAAACACGCAGCATTTAAAAACAAGAAAAAGTGCAAAAAGA
>NW_013955208.1:6483-9063 GCF_001266775.1 Austrofundulus limnaeus
CTGCATAACTTTCCTTTACAGATTGTCTTCTGAAATATTTGTGCCTGCGGTAAACATAAAAACACCAAAGCCAGCCAGAGAAACTGCATTTTTTGCTAAAAATTAACACCAAATGCTGAAAATATTGATAAAGAAGCTGAAACTAAGTTGCTAAAATTAAAAGCGCAGACTTTGTAACTGGCAAAAGTCTGGCTAAAAGCTAAATACTATTTAAAACTAAAAGCATGTCTTTTAATAAGAGTAACAAAAGGCTAAATATAAAAGAAAAGTAGCAAAAGGCTAACTAAAAGCAAAAAGCAGCTAAATAGATGGCTGAGAGCTAAAAGTAGCTAAAAATGGCTTAAAGCAAAAAGTAGCTAAAAACTAAAAATAGCAAAAGGCTAAAAAGCCAAAAGCAGCAGAATGGCTGCTAATAAGAACATTTTTGAAAGAAGTGACATTCATGTATTTCTAGAAAAAACTATCAGTAATTTTTTAAGTATAAAAGTTGCAAAAACAAAAAGTCACATGATGAATGACTTGAATGATATATGAATGTCTAGTATGCAGAAGTAGTTAGATAACAAAAACAGAAAGACAGGAAAAAATAAATAATGTAAACGCTGACTCAGCATTCACACAATAATAGAATGTCAAAAGTTGCATTTATTGTCCATTCTGAGTGAGCTCACTGGTTTTGTCATATTAAAATATGTGTCATATTTATGCTGTGGAGTACTTGTGTGTTATATTCCATAAAAAAGTAATCTTGTTGAACCATATTTCATGTTTTGTATGGATTTGTATGGAAGTTTTATTTTGCCTGCATGCACATTTTACAATAATAGATACTTCCAACTGTCTACTGCTATAAACTCTACTGTAACAAGCGTCTTTWTTGAACATTGTAAGATTTTCATAAAATATATGATTATTAAGTTTTTCATATTTGTGCTCTTAGGTTAATTTAAAAGTGCRTAAATAAAACCCCTTTGGGTTCATTCAGCTTTTTTTGCTTTATTTTATGGATTGTCTCCATATTAGTTCTATTAATACCTTCAAAATGTGTGTGTATCTTAAGTTGTTTATAACTTGGGTTTAAAATCAAATTAAAGCCAGTATTAATGTCTCATTAGGATGAGAAACTCCCCAACATGTTGAACAGTCAGTGTAATGCTACACTGCTTTGTAATTCACTGTGAACTAAGATAAAAGCATTTTAATGACATAAAACATATATTATAAATAACAATCTGACATATTTTACAGCAAACAGCTGTCCTCGTCATCTCTCGTCAGAACATTAATATTAATGCTCGGAGGAAGGGCTGACCAAGCTTTCAGTTTCTCTCTCTCTCTCCCCTCTCTCCTTCTTATATCCCTCACCCTGGATACAGGAAGCCTCACTAACACACACACACACACACACACACTTACACACACCAGCAGATTGTCTCAGCTTTGCTCTCCATCTTTCCGCCGCGTCTCTCTCTGCACTCTTTATCACAGGACCTTAGCTCCCTGCTGAGAGGAAAATCGGTAAGAAAGACTCATCTGTCCATTTGTCTTTACATGTCTGTGTGGATGTGGGTGTTTTTTTTTTCTTTTTTTTACAAGGACTTAAACAAAGGAGTGGGGTGTGGCTGGATGGGGAAGAAGCAGGCAATGATTTGATGTGAAACAAGCTGGTGGTCGTCTCAAGAAAGGAACAATAGGGCAAAATAGTTGACATAATTGGAATTATTACTGGATTAGAGAGGATTTGAATTGGATTGCTGCTGTTAACGTTGCTGCAGTTAGCACAGTGGTGGTCAAGGACAAGATTCAGGTGGGTTAAATCCTCGTCACGTGCTCGGGAAGTAAGCTGTTTTATATAAGAGCCCAAATAAATCCATAATGTTACAGCAGCTTGATTTTCCAGGCTGCATTTGTGACAGAGGAGCAGATCAGGCAGGCATGACTAGGCTAAAGATGATTAAAGGCCCACTCTTTCTGCTGCAGAGGACCACCTGCATCCACGAGACTACAGGGGTGGATGCAGAGGCAGTGAGACAGCCAGAGGGTGATTGTAAAAAAAAAAAAAAGGAGAACAAAGACTTGAGCTTCGAGGAGGGGGAAAAGCAAAGAAAAAAGGAAAAAAGGGGAGAGAAAGAAGGCAGTTTTAGTTAGCTGCAAGGATTCAGACAGAGCTCGTGTGGGAGAGGCACACTCCCTTTGACTCAGCTGCAGACACGTTACATGGCAGACAAATGTTGCTCTCATGGCTTCAAATAACAACAATGCTCGCRTCGAGGAGTGGATGCTCGACAGGACCGGTCAAACGTGTGCCCTGAGGTTTTCTGTCTCGTCCTCCGCAGCCGAAATGTCGGACAAGCCGGACATGACTGAGATCGCCCGCTTCGACAAGACAAAGCTGAAGAAGACGGAGACGAAAGAGAAAAACCCTCTGCCCACCAAAGAGAGTGAGTGCCCCCCCCACCCCCACCCATCCTCCCTTGTATCCTTGCAAGTGTGCATCCCTCCCCGCAGCCATCGTTTTCAAACATGCTCGACAAACAGAGCAGCTAAATCGCCAGCAGGGTGTATGAAACCTTAAAGGGC
>NW_013955208.1:10063-12051 GCF_001266775.1 Austrofundulus limnaeus
GTGTGTGTGTGTGTGTGTGTGTGTGTGTGTGTGTGTGTGTGTGTGTGTGTGTGTGTCTTTCCTTTACAGCCATCGAGCAGGAGAGGAAAGGCGACGCCACACCTTGACTCGAGCGCAAGTGAGAGAAGGAGCCGACGATGCCACAAGAAAAATGAAGCACTTTCTTTTGATTATCACAGTGTTCGACTTGCTTACAATGTCTTCAGATTAAAAAGAAAAAAGAAAAAAAAAAACAAGGGGTTGCCCTCGAGCTCCCCAAGGTGCTGTCTTCACATGTAGGGTGTGGGGTGGTGGGGGGGGTTGACCACCCACCCACGTCTCTGAAAACTTCGGCCTGGGTGTCTATGCTGCGCTGTTAGCCTGAAGCTAACATGTGTCAAATATTGCCAAACCGGGGAGCGAAGGGGCGGGTGAGGCGGGCGGTAGGGGGAGGTTGGGGATGATGCAGCACAGAGAGAACGATAGGCATCCAGGCCGGGGTGGGAGGAGTGGGGGGCGAGGTCGTATGTATGAGGGGAGGGGGGAGGTGGGGTTAAAGTGAACACATGTGGGCTGTTTTCTTATTCAACTTTTTACTTTTCATTATGTAATAAACATGAAGACATGGAAACCACCTGCCTTGATCTTTTTCTCTGATTTGTATTTGTATTAATACACTCATGTCTAAATGTATACACGAGTAAAAACACACGACTATAGCTCCTTCCTGCTCCATCAACTTGTACGAAAGGCCCAGACTATTGGTGTTAAGAGGGTTTCATCGAGGTTTGGAAATAAAGGCTCCTACCATGTAAGAAATGGACCATGTTTCAGTTTGTGTTTGACCAAAGGGACGAATGTAAACCATTACCTGACACCGTGTCATAATACAACCCTGACAAGTACAAAATCAAACCAAATAAAGTTAAATTATTGTATTATGAAACTCTGGCTGAGGCTCGTTGATGTCGTGGTTGCATGTTCTCCTCGCATGTTCCTCCACATGTTAGGTGAACTGGCTGTGCTAAATTGTCACTGGGTGTGTGTCATGTGTCCTTGTCGCACCGGCAACCTCCCCATCCTGAGTGTACCCCTGCCTCTTACCCAGTGACTACTGAGAAGGAGCTCCAGTGCCACACTGAACAGAAAAGAGTGGATGGATGGATGGATGGATGGATGGATGGATGGATGGATGGATGGATGGATGGATGGATGGATGGATGCATGGATGCATGGATGCATGGATGGATGGATGGATGGATGGATGGATGGATGGATGGACGGATGGTGGCTCCTCAGGGAACAGTGCTAGCACCGTTCCTCTTCACCCTCTACACTGCAGACTTCACCAACACACCACACTGCCACCTCCAGAAGTTCTCTGATTACTCTGCCATAGTCGGTCTCATCATAGGTGGGGACGACTCAGAGGACAGACAGTGGACTCAGAGGACAGACAGTGGACTCAGAGGACAGACAATGTACTCAGAGTACAGACAGTGGACTCAGAGGACAGACAGTGGACTCAGAGGACAGACAGTGGACTCAGGACTTTGTGGACTGGTGCCAGCAGAACCACCTCCTGATCAACGCTGCCAAAACCAAAGAGCTGGTGGTGGATTTCCGCAGGCACTAACCCACCACACTGACACCGGTGAACATCCAGGGAGTGGACATTAAGATCGTGGACTCTTCTAAGTACCTGGGTGTTCACCTGAACAATAAACTGGACTGGACTCAAAACACAGACACTCTTTACAGGAAGGGTCAGAGCAGACTACACTATAAAAAAATCTAACTTAGTTTGTTTGGGATGAAGAACAATTTTCAGTTGAAAAAACTTGAAAAACTAAGTCTAACATAGTGGGGACAATAATTTAAGTCGGTCCAAAAAACCAATACAGTTGTAATCTCAAAGGAGACCAATTATGGGTCCTAGAAATTTTTATGGTATGTCTGTGGGCTATCCAGACCATGTTCATTCAATTTAATGCACAAAATAATTCTCA
>NW_013955209.1:0-2784 GCF_001266775.1 Austrofundulus limnaeus
GTGTGACGTCGAGGTCTGACCAAAGCTGAGCACAGAACGCTTCGCCCTTCTGGTTAAAACCCACATTATTTAAGATATAGAGTAGAAAAGCTAACACCTTTCTTCAACCTTTTTCTTAACCTTGCCCTTGCCAACTTCTAAGTTAAATAACCTCAAATGTCGTATTTAACATCTAAGCTGACGTTTGTGTTTCTATTTAAGTGTGGTTAACAATTAAGAAGTTAAGAGCTTGTTATTGTTGGTCCCAAAACTTTTATAGGAAATTAATTGTTCACAATCAGGTGTACTCTAGTTAATTTTGTATGGTTTGTAAAATAAATAATTGCATACTATGGTTCAAATCAACATTCAYTGACTGAGAGTTACTTTTTGTGTCCATTTTTTTTCACTAAAGAAATGTTTATCCAAAATAAAAGAGATTGTTGCTAATTAAATTACTCTTATAACCTTGTTATAAGAAGTCTAAGTATAAAGACTTTTCTTAATGCATTTAAAATGTTAATGTCCCTGACTGAAGGGGGTTAGAGTTGTGTGTCTACTTATTTTTGCTACCTGGTGGGGACGATTTTTGACCATTTCCCCGGTACACACAGCCCGTTGAAGACCCACTGTTTCTTATGGGGACAAAAGTCCGGTCCACATCGTGGGGTGAATAGAGTTTAGGCTAGATTTAGTGTCAGTTAGGCTATAGAAAATACCGTTAAATTAATGAAAGTCAGTGCAAAGTCCCCATGAAGATATAAAAACAAATGTGTGTGTGTGTCTCTGTGGGTCGGTGAGGAAACGAAGCAGAGCGCTGCGAGGGGAGGAAATTAGCTCTACGTTTTTAGCACAATTTGTGGCTGGATCTAGCCTGGTTTAAACCAGACCCTGTCCTTCACTTTGCTTCGTACACGGGTCTGGACTTGATGCATAGAGAAGTGATTCTTGTAGGAGGTGTGGCCTCTGCTGAAATTTAAAATGATTGGATCAGTTGGCTGCGACGTATGTGGCTGTGACGGAGGCTAAGCTAAGAAGCTAACCGGAAATTGCGTGTGCTGTAAACAACCCTACTGAGAGGAGAAATACACCGAGCTGAACGAGACGACTGTAAATGAGAGCTGCTGCTTTGTCAGACAAATTTATTTTAATTTGGAGGCCTTATCAACACAGACTGGCTTCATTCACTTCCTCCACTGCTAAAATAACTAGCAGAAACATCGACGTCGTTCAAAACTCCGCCTTCTGTTTGCTGATTGGCCCAGGTAAAATAAACTACAAGCAGACACTGCGCAGAAAATTGATGTTCTGTTCTCTGATTGGCCCAGGTAAAATAAACTACAAGCAGACACTGCGCAGAAAATTGATGTTCTCTTCTCTGATTGGCCCGGCTGAAAATCTGCCAGTGAAATCCATCTCAATGGGAGAAGTCCCAGACAGAACAGAGAAGGGAAACTAGAATTGAGCGGAGCTGTGTAGGAAGGCAAGGGCCAGGCTAGGCTGGAGCAGCTCCTGATGCCATTTTTTGGGGTGTTTTGTTAAAACACAGATGTTGCCTTTAAGTTTCCTGCTATTTTTGGGATCTACAGGTAAAGTCTCAAAGACAGTGATGAGTCTGTCGCTACAGTTTTCGCAGACAGTTTTTTTTTCATAACACGTGGGACATACGGTATGTGTCGCACTGTACAGCCATGACTTAACTTCAAGCACATTGCTCATCAAAAAATGAATGAATTTTACAAGTCTGTCCCTGACAGTTTTCACAAGCTCTCACTTTGCATTACCATAACTTTGCGATAGTTTGTGCTGTCAGAAAAAAATTGACAGTTTCTGAAAAACCTTTCTTAAAAGTTGCACATTACAGCCAACATAGGGTTATTACGGTAACCTCACTACTGTTGTAGGAAACTCCTGAAGCAACCTCTCCATCTCCACAGGCGCCGTCCCAGTCCTCCATGTGACATTGAAGAGAGGTTTGATCAATGACAGCTCCTCGACATCCAGATCCTTCAGCATCTCAGGATGAATATCATCCATTCTTGGCACCCTACTAGAGATGAGCTTTTTGATAACCTTAGGGTATATTCACACCATGAAAGTTCTTTGGTCTGCTTGTTTGGTCCGGACCAAAAGTGGACTTTATTTTTTTTGTTTGGTGCAGTTTGCATTCACATTGTGCTTTTTTGCAAACAAACTATAAGTTGTAAACAAAGCCACGAGGGTGACGATCATTGTTCCATTGGGCAAAAAAGGACGGGGGTCGGGACTGAGCGCAGAGACCCAGAAAAAAACAAGGAAGTCCTGCATGCTGCGGTTCTGATGTGCACATTTATGCTGATAGTATAACTGTAACAACATTTAAAATGTCAGAAGCAGCTAATTTAATGGTGGTTCTGTGATGATATTCTAATTTTGGAGCGGCGTCAGTAAATGTGTCCCGTGACCCAAATGAGACGAGGTGCTCTGCGTGTTCTGACCCACAACATGCTGCCAGCAGAGCTGCTAACAGGAGATGACGAAACAGGTWTRATTTCAGTTTATTTAGCTCAGCAACGGTGGCCTGTGAAGTCCAAACAGGCTCATGTTTAATGCAGTAGGTTCGGTTGGAGTCCATCTGTATTCACACCAGAAGAGAACTAAAGTGAACCGCACCAGAGTTGGTTTGGAAGCGGACCGAGACCACCTCAAAAAGCAGGTCTCGGTCCGGTTGTTTGATCCGCACCAGAGTTCACATGAGTGTATTTTTTTTTTTTTATGGATGGCCTCCCTTCTCCCCTTATAGCCATCCCCTCCACACCATTATGT
>NW_013955209.1:3784-8803 GCF_001266775.1 Austrofundulus limnaeus
GCCCCGAAGGCCACCAGAAACCGGGACCAACACCCACCCCCCCCAGAGCCGCCCAGACCCCCAAAACTCAACCCCAGCCCGATAGTCGGCCCGCCGCTCCCCAGCAAGGACGGCCCGGCCAAGAGCRCCCACCCAACCGCCGACAGAGCAAGGGGGCACCCAGGGGGAGCCCGCCACAGCAAAGGGGCCAACCAGCCAGTCCGGTTAGAGTCCGGTCTGTATTCACACCAGAAGAGAACTAAAGTGAACCGCACCACAGTTGGTTTGGAAGCGGACCGAGACCACCTCAGAAAGCAGGTCTCGGTCCGGTTGTTTGATCCGCACCAGAGTTCACCTGAGTGTATTCACACTTGCACAAAATGTCTGGACCAACACTGGAAACAAACTCAAAAACGAACTAAAAAAAGACAACTAAGAATTTTTTTTGCCTTTGTTGTTACAAAATAATAGGATTAGTGTACTTAAAATAGACAAAAATAGCCTAACAAATAATGTTATTATGCTCTCATTTATTTGACGTGAAAAAAATGTTTATCAACTGACAACAGCCGGGGGCACATGTCTCTGCTGCTGGAATTTTGTGAATTAAAACCTGAAAAGCTTGAGAACCACTGATATTGTTATTGTCCAGTTATGATGTCTCCTCTTCGCATTTAATGAAACATAACTATCATGATTTGTATTTTAGTTTTCTGTTTTAATGCACTTTTCATTTAATTCCTTTAAGTTTTGTTATGTTTTCTTTGTGTCTAGTTTGTTCCTTACCTCTTTGTCTTTACTTCTGTATCATGAGACATTTTCTCTTTAGTTGGTTTCTTATGCCTCAATCCTGCCACACCTACTCACACCTGCACCCTGTCTCATTAAGCTCAACTGTCTCCCATCTTCTCGTTCAGTTATCATTTATTTAACCAAATTCCACTGAGGTCATACATCTCTTTTTGAAGAGAAACCAGGGCCTGAAGGCAGCCTAGACATGCAAGTGTTTTTGGTCTGTGGGAGGAAACCACAGTATCTGGAGAAAGCCCTGCAAACACAAGGATTTCATGCAAACTCCACAAAGAAAGACCCCCGGGTCCAAACATAGGACTGTTTTGCTGTGATGCAGCAGTTATTGTCCAGCTCAAGTAAATATAGATTCATTCATTCCTCAGTAGATCATTGTGCAATGATGTATCATACATCACATCTGGTTCTCCTGTGGCTCCTTGAATCTTCTTGTGCTTTCTTGTGTCTGATCATTAGAACAGCATCTTTTGGACACAGAAAAACCTGTCTGGTGAGCACTAAGTGTGTAACAGTGTCATGATTGCCTTCACACTGAACATCCTTGAGGTTTTACAATAAGGTCTTAAAACTCTCCATAGCACTGAATCTTTTAAAAGTTTCTAATGATATTTTGACTGTGTCATCCTGTTTTGAATTGGCAAAACTGAACCCAGGGTGCAGGCAGCTTCAAAAAGGAAAAAAAGAAAGATTTATTAAACAACAATTGCTGACAGGGCAGCTCAAAAACTCACTTGGTGTAGCGTAGCAAGGCAAGGCAAGACAAGGCAAGGCAACAAGCATACAGGCTGTGAACAGCACAATGATCAGACAGGGAAGTGAAGACAAGACACAGAATATAAAGGTGAAACTAACGAGCACAAACAGGAAACACCTGGGAGAGAAACATGAGCAGGTGTGAGTGGGCGGGGCTGGAGCAAAGTCAAAGAGGAGGAAGAAAACAGATGACAAGGCAGAAACTAAAATAAAACATTAACACAGACAACAATCATAACATAGCCCCCCCACAATAAGGGATGGCTCCTGACATCCCAAAAACAAAAGTTCAGGAGGCCGGCCATGAACCTCCCTGCCGCAGAGGCCAAAGTCAGGAGGATAGCCTGGAGACCCCCACTCCATGTCCGATGAGGCCCCAGGAGCTGAGCAGAGCCAGAGGGAGGAGGCAGGAGCAGACATGGAGCCAAGGGAGGAGGCAGGAGCAGACGTGGAGCCAAGGGAGGAGGCAGGAGCAGACGTGGAGCCCAGGGAGGAGGCAGGAGCCAATGAGGAACTGGCGGAGGTTGAGGGAGCCAGAGCCTTGGCGATGGTGACCAAAGGCGACAGAGGCGACGGCAGCCAATCCAGGTGACGTGGAGGTGACGGCAGCCGAACCAGGATCCTCAGGAGCAGAGGACTCAGCAGGAGGCCCAACAAGAGCTGGAGAGCCCACAGGAACCAGAGCTGGAGGGCCCAAATCAGAGTGGTGGGGAGGGTGGGCTTCAGAAACCCCTGGCGCCACCAGCTCTGAAGGGAACCCTGAAGCGAAGAGTACCCTAAGGCCAGCTAGCTCACCCTGCATCCCCTCCAGGAGCCCCAGGTACAAGTTGTGGGTGGAGAGGAGAAAAGCTGCCTGCTGGGTTCAGTTGTTGGTCTGATCATTCTGTTATGAATGGGTAAAAATGAACCCAGGATGTAGGCAGCTTCAAAAAGGGAAAAAAAATAAAGATTTATTAAACAAAAATTGCTGACAGGGCAGCTCAAAAACTCACTTGGTTTAGCGTGGCAAGGCAAGGCAAGGCAAGGCAAGGCAAGGCAAGGCAAGGCAACAAACATACAGGCTGTGAACAGCACAATGATCAGACAGGGAAGTGAAGACAAGACTCAGAATATAAAGGTGAGACTAACGAGCACAAACAGGAAACACCTGGGAGAGAAACATGAGGAGCAGGTGAGAGTGGGCGGGGCTGGAGCAAAGTCAAACAGGAGGAAGAAAACAGATGACAAAACAGAAACTAAAATAAAACATTAACACAGACAACAATCATGACATTTTATTGTAGATTCTAAATTAGGTAAGAAACTTTGTTTTTATTACCTGTTTTTTATGTCCTGGTTTTAATTTTCCTGTGTTTTTTATTTTTGTTTTTGATTGAATTTGTTTTGCATGTGCTGTGTTTGAGTGTTGTTTCTGTATGGCACTTTGGTTTGCTGTGGTGCATAAAAGTCTGAAGGACCAAGCCTTGTTTTAACCAATCGTGTGGGTCATGGAGAACGTGGTTCACCATTCACTATGAAGGGATTGTAACCATGACCTCTCGTTAAACACATTGAATGTACAAACTATTCATCAAAAAGTACCAAGAACCCAGCAACCTGGTCATTTTGCAGCAGAATCATGTGAAAGCAGAATCTCACCACACTGAGATGATTTTAACTGAATTTTTAAAAATCCTACAAATAAGATTTATAAGTCTGTCACTTTATTGATTACTTGATCAAACTTCCAAAATGTACGAACCTGTAGATGTATATAAAAACATACAAAAGGAAAGGCTTAGGATTTATTGAAGGAACTAGTTTTGTTTTTTATGCCTGAGTTTTAGACTAAGCTTGTCTTTTGTTGAGAAGTAAATTATGTTTGTATATCAAGTATATTATGAGGACCACTTAGCTGAGTCAAAATGTTAATGAGTTGAAGGTGTATAGGTGTAATTTGCTATAATCTGTATGGTGCTTTGAAATACAGTGTTTTGCTAACGAACACAGTGTTAAAGTCAATACTAAAGTTTTAAGCATAGATCTGGCAAAATGTGTAGTTGTCGGAGTATGAGCTGAAGATGAATCTAAGCTGCTAGTTAAGTTCAATAACTTATCTGTAAAATATCAAAACTATTTTTGTGTTTGCTAGTGTTAAATTGCTTTGGTGGCCATTTTGAATTCATTTGACTCCAAAAAAGTAGCTGTGAAACCTCTATGGAGGTTTTATTCAAACCTACCCGGTGGTTCATGAGATATTTTACTTACAAATGGACACAGTTGACTCTAATAGTTAAAGCCAAAGTTTTAAAAGCAGATCATGTAGGATATGTTAGTGTTCATAGTATGCTTTGGGGATAACTCTCATCTACTAAACTAAACATCTGAACAAAATGTCCAGCTGTAGTCAAAGAGATATCAAACTGCTTGGAGACAGGCTTATAGCCTTTACCTTCAACATGAGTCTCAATATTTTATTTTAAGCTCCTGGGGTCTGAGACAACTCTTTCCTTAGCTTTGTTTTGCCATGTTTTGCTGGTACACACCATGATATCAAACAGCACAGTGACTATTTTATACCCTTTCAATAAGCAGACTGACAGATTAAAAGACTGAAGACACCTGTGATGTGGATTACAGGATGCACCTTAGTTTAACATTCTTTTCCAATGATTCCACCTTTTTTATACAGGCCAAATTCAGAAGTTTGTTCTTAAAATACAGTTGTGTAAAAAAGAGAACAATTTTTCTCTTATTGACTGAAAATAAATCCGACTAAATCTTGCCTCTTCTGGGTCACCTGGAATTCCAAACTTATTTGTGTTTGTTAAATGTTCAAAAGTTACTTTTTTATTTCTTATTTCTTCAAAGTCACATGTTTACATAAAGTTTCTTAGTATTTCGTAGCATTGTCTGTAAACTTGGGTCAAACGTTTCATTTCACAAGCTTCTCACAGTAGTGAATTTGTCCCATTCATTTTGACAAAACTTATGCAAAAAACTGTGTTTTTCTATTACAAGTGGGTTTTTCTCATTTCCTACTGTTAAACCTTTGTAAACGTTTAGTCTTTCATTTTTGCCTGTTGTTTCTCAGCAGAGGAGAACTGTGTGTTAATAGATAGGAAAGAATATTCCCACCAAATAAAAGAAATATGCAGACAAAACTGACTCCTCACTGCCAAAGAGAATAACTGTGAAACAAAGAAACTTTGAGCACTTCATGCTGGGCATTGCAGGTGTTGCACAGTTCTAAGCACTATGCACCAAGATGTTGTGAAGCATTGATTGCTCCCTTGCACATACTTTAAAGGCACAGTTTGTAGGATTTTGTCAATTCTTTTAGCCAAAATTGAGATAATCACTAATGACAATAATAAAAAACATGTCTAATCATTGCAGACAAAGACCTTGTTTTATTATTTTTACCTTATAAAAAGCTATTTATATCTCCATGGCGGTTGCCACTACAGGCAGCCGCCATCTTGCACCGCCATTTTG
>NW_013955209.1:9803-11950 GCF_001266775.1 Austrofundulus limnaeus
AAAAAAGCCCCGACTCACTCCCAGAGCCGACACCAGGAAGTAGAGTTTTATAAAGATAGTCATACTGTGAAAAATTCATAAATGGAGATAAAACAGACGTTGTGCACGGAGGAATCTGACTGATAAAAACTGTGGCGCTTTAACCAGGACAGATGTGGATAAATACGTCAGGTGAGTGACGTCTTTTTTTTCTGCAATGATTGTCGGCTGTTGTGGGGGGAAATTCCATGCAGTGACGTATGTTTCAGTGGGAGGGGGGTTTCCCGAGCTCGGCGTGGGGTGTCTCAGTGACTATGAAAAGTCTGTGCGAAAACAACTGCCAATCAACCACGTGACCGTGCGTCGACCCGTCGGCATCAGAGCGAGATTCTTTCAGGCTTAACTTCCTGGCTAATCTCTTCAAATTTTGCTTCAATATTTCCCCACATTGTTCTTTCCTCATGATACCATCTGTTGTGTGAAGAGCACCAGTTCTTCCTGGAACGAAACATCCCCACATCCTTATGATCCACCCCTGTACTTCACAGTTTGGTGTTCTCAGCTTCCCCATTTTCCCTCCTAACTTTAAAGTCATTAAAGTCAAACATTTCATTTTTAGTTTCATCAGACCACAGGACATGTTTCCAAACATTAAGGAATTTGTCTGGCTGCTCATTTACAAATAGTAATCTGTCTGTTTATATATAACTTTAGAGGTAATGTTTTCTTCCTCCTTGAGTATCCTCTCAGTCCATGTTGGTCCTTAACCTGTTTCACTGGAAATAATGACACACTCTTCAGCAAGTGTCTTCACAAGGTCCTTAGCTTTTATTTAGAGTTTGTAGCAGTAACCTAAAGAACTGAGTCACATCAGAACTTGAGTCAACCATTACTCATCCCCCTATGTCTACAGAGAACAGTGACTTCCTTCATTATCTTCAAACCCTTTTTGTTCACTATCCACAGGTGGTAAAATAAACAGGACATTGCAACCTCCAATTGATTAAGCACGGTGTGAGACCTCTTTCAAGTACCCAAAAATGGCTGTTTATCACAAAAGGACTCACCATTTGCCAGACTTAAAGTCTCCCCAAAGTGGCTTTGCTATCTATAACCCCTTTGAGACCAGATCTCCTGCTGAGATATTGTCACCCAAGACAAACTTCAAAGAACACGTTTACATACCATCTCATTTATGGTATTTAGCACCACCAAAAGGCTGGTTTCATAATTACATCATGAACAAATGTCTTTCTGTTGTTTGTCATCTGATAAAAAAAAAAGAAACATTGTATTTTTCTATCATGATTCAATCACTGCGATAATGCTTGATTTACCAGTAATTACTTCACAAGTAATCTATCACTCTGTGTGTGTTTAACAGTTTAGCAGTAAAGGACCGTGAAAAGAAAGACAGATCATGTGACTGTTTTCAGCCAATCCGGAGTTTGTACAGTCAGGGACAATAGATAACAGTTAGTTAGTTAGTTTTTAGAGTTGAAAGGAGAAGCAGAGAGAGAAGACCAGAGTCCAAGCTCCATTTCTCCCCTTTGGGGACATTTTTTTTAATATGTTTCTTTATTTTTCTTTTTGTACTTTTGACGGAGTTATTGAGAGGACGCAAAGTTGCGCAGGATTCATGATTGACATTCATTCATAAAGTCAGGACTCAGCCGAGCTGTGAAGCATGTCGACTGTCGCGTGAGCTTAAAGGTTTGCCAACCCTATCGGAGCACCAGATTATCTAAACGGGACTTTGTCTGCCAGTCCAGGGTGAACGGACAACCAGAGGTAAGACAAGGCTGTTGACCTAAAACCCGTTACAGGGTACCCCAGAGGACTGAAGACTGCTCCGGGTAAGCCACGCTGAATTCTACGGCAGCTTGCGTGTGCGTGTGCTCTCTATTATGAATTAAAATCAATTTAGAATTGATGCAAGCCGTGTTCTTCCCACATAACTTGGTCCCTTTATAGTTCACCTTTATAACAATTATTTAGTTGTGCTGTTAAGAACCTGGTCGTTCTTACCCGGGTCAATTGGGATTTTGGAGGAAATAGGAGGAGACACCTTAAAGAATTAAACATAATTTATTAAAGATTACATGTAAAAACCCACAGAAACAGATTTGCAAATCTGGGAGAACACCGGACCGATACTTCCCTTCGAT
>NW_013955210.1:0-7928 GCF_001266775.1 Austrofundulus limnaeus
CTGACATTAAACTTAGATTTTTGTTCATGGTTTTCAGGTGTTGATCTGTGGTTAGTGAATTTATAATAACTTCATTAAAATGAATAATTGTTGAAATTTTATCGTAATGACCTAAGGATAGAGATGGTCTAAGGTTTTATCGATACTACTGCTCTTATTGGTATTGCTTATGTCATGTTTAAACACCAAACATTATTGAAGTGTAACTGAAAGGAAAGACACAAACAAAATCAATTAAGTTTTACTTGCAAGGAGAGTGTCCGGAGACTGTTTCAGTCACAATCTCTCACCACACTCTGAAGCAGTTCCGCTTTCACAGGCTTTTTATTTAGTTTAGGAACGCTCTAGTTACATAGTGTTTCAACCGCTCAAGGGTCGGGTGAAAACCGGTTGAAACAGGTTTGACATATTTTCAGTGAACATCACATTCTATTCCCAAGAGATAAAAACAACTCATGGTCATGCTGCAGAAACCRCATTTGCAGCGCTTGCGAAGTAACTTCTCCTTCTCAGTCTTTCAATAGGAATGTCACGGCACGCCTTGGTTTCTGTCGAACTGCAAACATTATGAGAGCTGAGAGCACAAACAAGTTAATAAGAGAGATAACAATATAAGATTCGTACAAATATTCTAACATTTCCCTCCTGTTTATCCATCTTATTAACAATAATTTCTTCATTACATAACCACTTCTTTCGATTTTCGGTTGAGAACTCATAGGACTGTAATAAAGATGTTACACTCAGAGTTAATCACATCATTCAACAGGAATTTGCACGCAGAACTTTAATGATAAAAGAAGGTAGATCTGTTAAGAAAGATCTTTTAAAATGGAGATCTGTTAAGAAAGATCCCTTTGTAGGTTTATCATGAAGTGAAAAGCTGAATTATCAGTATGGCTTGTTAAGAAAAGCCATTGAATATTTACAAATTTTAAAATGAAAATACTTTAAGACCCATGCCTTATGTAAGCATCATCATCATCATCAAGTTCAAAAACCACATCTGGGTAGAGGTGTGAGAGATCATGATTTTCATCTGCAGGGAGAAGTGCGTATAGGTTTTGCTCGACAGGTTGCAAAGCGGTTGTTATTAACCTATTAACCAAACTTCGAATGCAGGGTATACAACAACATCCACATAAGGTCAGTATTGCTGCAAACACAGCCACTGATAACATAATAGATGCTACCAGCGTTTTCCATTTACCAAACATATCCATCCATGAGTCCCACATGGATGTGTCAACACCAGAATGCTCTTTCATCTTACTGCTGAGGGTCTTCAGACCTTCTAGGGCTCTTGTGAGGCTACCGTCCGGCGCCGTGTTATTGGGTATGAAAGTACAACATGTTTCTCCAAACAGTGTGCATACCCCGCCCTTCTCTGCCAACAGCATGTCTAGAGCTATTCTGTTCTGGACAGCCATCAGTGAAGTGGCTGCCAGCTGCTCATGGATGGCTTCAAAACCCAATTGTGTAGCGTTGCCCAAACGCTGGACGTTAAAATGGATGAAATTAAGACGATCAACATTCTTATTCGGAGTAATAGGAAAAAATGCGGAGATTATTGGAATATTTTCAAAACCCGCTGCAACCTGGTCCGCTAATTTATACTCATCAGGTACTCCTCTGGGTACACCTATGGAATCAATATAAGTTGGGTCTGGCCCAGGTCAAAATCCCTTTTCTGTCTGCTCCACTGAGAAGGCAGGAGAGAATCGGCTTTGATCACTAGATCCTCAGCGGAAGTGGGAATTACGGTTACTGGTAAGAGCAATGTAATAAGAGCGCAGAGTCCTGTTGTATTGAAAGGCAGTTTATCAAAAAGTCTGTTATCTCCACACCACCACCAGATGTCACTCCTTGACTTGGGTTGGAAGTATAAATCTGTGCTTATAAAATCAGTACATTGGTCACTAGCTAGTTTACCTAAGAGTTTACCTTTTCCCGTTCTGTTAACACAGGTAAAGTTGTTTTTTGCTGCTTTGTTAGAAAACGTTGGTTTTTCTTTTTCAGCTTTAGTCAAAGGATAAATCATGTCCCATTTTTTACAGTCTGATTTTGGATTAGTGAAGTTCATGACATCTATTATACATGTTTGATTAAAAGTTGCTGGTACCACTCGCAACAGCGGTCTCGGGCCCAGACACACGATACAGTCTG
Source organism: Austrofundulus limnaeus (assembly GCF_001266775.1). Classification (NCBI taxonomy): domain Eukaryota; kingdom Metazoa; phylum Chordata; class Actinopteri; order Cyprinodontiformes; family Rivulidae; genus Austrofundulus; species Austrofundulus limnaeus. The sequence goes on from NW_013955210.1 coordinate 2,167, forward strand.
TGTTGGTTGTGTTTGCTGCCTGTTCTGCCATTAACAACCAATTGTTRGAYGTGCCCGATATTCCGGTRGCTATTATAAACCACTCGTCCAGTGTAGGATTTATTACAATCTTGGACTGTATAGATGACGTTGACTTCGGCCCCTTGGTGATGGTAGGCGATGTGGCTGTTGTAATCAAATTGGGGCAAAACGAAACCGTAACACAGGGATCGGTGTGGTGCGGTYGCCACACGCAAAGGGCTACCACATGGCAGAGTGGATTGGGATATTCTCCGACCCCAATGGGTTTTCCAAAAGGAACAACGGTAGTATTTACATCTAAGATAAGGTTGTGCATTGAGTTCGTGACTTTAAGTCTCCCTTTCCATTTTTTAGCCCTGTCACTTGTTCCATAAGAATCTGGACTCCACGTGTGATCAGTTGTGGAGAAAACRTGCTGCCAATCGTGTCCCGTTTGTTTTATTCCAGTACTATCCAGATACCACTCATAACCCTTCCAATCACGTGCAAACCATCCTCCAATTGTAAATTTTGTTTTGTCAAATATCACAGAAGCCTGAGTCCTATTGTTCTGATAACAGTAATAGAGTTCCCCTGTGCTCCCTGTATCGTTGGTCTTACAGGGATTAGTCAGTTTTCCTGTCATGAGTGGGGGTTTTGCATAGTAATAGCCTACTCTTCTTTTGGTTACTGGAATGTGTCTGTCACTGCCGCGGTTCATTAGGGTGGCCAAGAGTTCGTTTCCTGTGACTAAAGGCCATAAAAGCCAAATTAGCATGAATAACATAATGAGTATTGTGAGAGATATGGCCGCATAATACATGCATTGTGGGGTTTTACGGCGTCGCCCCCTAGGGCGGGGGTCCTCCTGGTCCTCCATCTCAGTCACAACACAGCGTAGGGTTTCCCTCACCTGGACAACCCTGTGCTATTCAGTGTACAAAGCCAAATTGAGTAGGGATCGTTGATGTCTTCACTGACGTTGAGACAAACGGCCTCTAGATGGCGGAATCCCTTTGAAGTCAGACTTCCCCACTACTCAGTTATTTAGGGGTTCAGCACTCTTTGCAACTTCTAGTGACTGATATGGGTAGTTTGATTAAAGCAGAAATAAAACTATTACCACAATGCTCAGGGTCACTGTTAAGCCATAGGCGATGATGGAGAGGGTGATTTTACTCATCTTTTTTGATCACCAGTTTGCAGTGAGTCAGTTGGATCCAAGTGTTTCTTTCTGCTATTTTAATTGCTGTTTGTGTGGTTAGTAGCACTTGGAAGGGTCCTTCCCATTTGGGTGAGTTAGTAGCACTTGGAAGGGTCCTTCCCATTTGGGTGAGTTAGTAGCACTTGGAAGGGTCCTTCCCATTTGGGTGAATGCCAATGTTTCTTTTTTATACTTTTTATCAGGACCCAGTCTCCTGGAGTTACCAGTGGAGGTTCCTGTTGACAAACAGAGGGGGAATCGTCATCAGGTAGGTTTTGTTTTTGTTTTTCTAGCATTTGTCTCATGTAGTCTGCTAAGTTACTTTCATCATTAGTTTCCSATGGATTTCCAAAATATGGAAGTCTATATGGTCTTCCAAACAATGTTTCATTTGGAGTTAGGCCAGTTGTGCTCGTTATGTTAATGTATAACTTTACCAAGTCTACACATTGCGTCCACGGTCTTCCTGTTTCCTCCATACATTTTCTTAACCTATTTTTGATTGTGCCATTCATTCTTTCTACCAATCCTGCACTTTGGGGATGATAGGCACAGTGGTGTTTTAGGTCTATTTGGAATGCTTTTCCTATGTTGGTTATGATTTGATTTACAAAGTGTGTTCCATTATCACTGTAAATTCTTTCTGGTATCCCATACCTTGGTATTATGTCTTTACATAATGCTTTTGCTACTGTCAGAGCGTCAGGGTTTTTTGTAGGAAATAGTTCTATCCATTTTGAGATGGAGTCTATAATTACTAGACAAAATTTCTTCCCTTCATTTCCTTTCCCTGCATCTAATTCAATGAAATCCATATGGAGGTGTTGGAAAGGGTAGTTTGGTTGAGGGAATTGTCCTCTTTTTGGTCTTAGATTTCCTTGTGCATTGTGTTTTGCACATATTAGGCATGCTCTACAAAAATTTTTTGAATAAGAGTTAAATCCATATGTAGTGAAATGCTTATGCACCAGTCCTACCATCCCTCCTGTTGAGACATGTGTACTACCATGGCTCAATACAGCTGCCCATTTATACAAGTTTTTTGGAAGGATGGGTTTATTTTCTGGTCAGTAGTAGATTCCTTCTTTTATTTGTGCTCCTTTTTTATCCAGTATTGTTTTTCTTGGTCTGGARCTTGATCTTGCATGTCCTGTAGGGTTTGATCTTCTAGTTTGTTCTGTTGTTGCATGAAAGCTGCTGTTATTAGAACTTTTTGTGCGGCCTGTTTGGCTGTTTTGTCAGCAAATGCATTGCCTAGGCTGACAGGATCTTGATTGTTTGTATGTGCAGAACATTTACATTTAGCTAATTTGGTTGGTAATTGAATAGCTTGTATAAGTTCTGTTAAAAGTTGTGCATGTGTGACTGGTTTTCCTGTAGATGTTATCATGCCTCTGTTCTTCCAGTACTGTGCAAACGAGTGGATAGTTGCAAAGGCATATTGACTATCTGTATAAATAGTAACTGTTTTGTTCTTCATTAATTTGCATGCTTCAGTGAGTGCGACAAGTTCTGCACCTTGCGCCAAAAATGTTGCTGGTAATGCTTCTGCTTTCAACACCTGTGTCTGTGTAACCACAGCGTACCCTGTTTGGGTTTTACCATATTCATTTTTCCGAGAAGAGCCATCCACATATAAAATTTCTCCTTCGTGTAAAGGTTGATCAGATAAGTCTGCTCTTGCTTTTGCTGTGGTTTCAGCTAAAGCTTGACAGTCGTGAGGCTGTCCTTCCTCCTCTGTAGGGAGGAGTGTTGCTGGGTTTAATGTTGTGCAYCTTTCTAATTTTAGATGTGGTTGTGAGAGAAGTATAGAGGTGCATTCGGTTCTGCTACTTCCTGTTTGTGCTCATCAAGCTATGGGGGATTGTGAACTTGTTTGATTAAAACTCTGTAGGGGGAGACCACTATTTCATTATCTTCCTGCCTGTTAAACATTTGCTGTTTAGTTTGTACTTGCTCTCTTCCTTTATCTTCACTTGCCTTATCTTCCTGCTCCTTCTGTTGTTCTGCTACTGTCATTTTTTCTACTTTACTCTGACCTTTATCTCTCGCTCTGGCTTCTTGCAGCCACTAGGGGTGTAAGAAAATATCGATACACTGAAATATCGCGATATTTCATTTCCCCGATACTGTATCGATATTCTAAAGCCCTGTATCGATTTTTTATTAAGGTTTAAAATGTCAACTTTCCTGCCAGCCGTTCATTTTTATGTTGTAGTTCAGCCTCTGACCACTAGTTGGCAGCAGTGAGCCAGCCANGGCCATAGAGACCAAAACAGAATGAAAAACATAATGAAAATCGTGAGAAAAATGGCTGTATAATACAGACATTGTGGGGTTTCTCCGAGTGAGTTATACCATCTACGCCGCCTCCTGGGGCGGGGCTCCTCCTGAGTTTCCATATTGATCACAACACAGCTTAGGGTGTCCCTTACCTGGACAACCCTGTGCTATTCAGTCTTACAAAGCCACCAAACCACCTGAATGCTAATCGAGCAGGGATCGTTGGTATCTTCACTGACGTTGAGACAAACTACCTCTAGATGGCAGAATCCCTTTGAAGTCAGGCTTCCCCACTACTCAGTTATTCAGGGGTTCAGCACTCTTTGCAACTTCTAGTGACCAATATGGATTTTGTTTAGATTGAATAATACTATTACCACGATGCTCAGAATCACTGTTCTGCAAAAGGCGATAATGGAGAAGGTGATTTTACTCATCTTTTCTGATTACTAACTTACAGTGGGTTAGATGAATCCAAGTATTTCTTTCTGCAATTTTAAGTGCTGTAGGTGTGGTCAGTAGCACCTGGAAGGGTCCTTCCCATTTAGGTGAATGCCAGTGTTTCTTTTTAATGCTTTTTATCAGGACCCAATCTCCTGGGGTTACCAGTGGAGTTTCCTGTTGACAAACAGAGGGGGAGTCGTCATCAGGTGGGTCTTGTTTTTGTTTTTCTAGCATTTTTCTCATATAGTCTGCAAGATTACTTTCATCATTAGTTTCCCACAGATTCCTAAAATATGGAAGTCTATATGGTCTTCCAAACAATGTTTCATATGGGGTCAGACCATTTGTGCTTGTTATGTTAATGCATAATTTTACCAAATCTACACTTTGCGTCCATGGTCTTCCCGTTTCTTCCATACATTTTCTTAACCTATTTTTTATTGTACCATTCATTCTTTCTACTAATCCTGCACTTTGAGGATGATAGGCACAGTGGTGTTTTAGGTCTATTTGGAATGCTTTTCCTATGTTGGTTATGATTTGATTTACAAAGTGTGTTCCATTATCACTGTAAATTCTTTCTGGTATCCCATACCTTGGTATTATGTCTTTACATAATGCTTTTGCTACTGTCAGAGCGTCAGGGTTTTTTGTAGGAAATAGTTCTATCCATTTTGAGAACGAGTCTATGATTACTAGACAAAATTTCTTTCCTTCATTTCCTTTCCCTGCATCTAATTCAATAAAATCCATATGGAGGTGTTGGAAAGGGTAGTTTGGTTGAGGGAATTGTCCTCTTTTTGGTCTTAGATTTCCTTGTGCATTATGTTTTGCACATATTAGGCATGCTCTACAAAAGTTTTTTGAGTAAGAATTAAATCCATATGTTGTATAATGTTTGTGCACCAATCCTACCATCCCCCCTGTTGAGACATGAGTTTTACCATGGCTCAATCTTGCCGCCCAGTTATACAAATTTTTTGGAAGGATGGGTTTGTTTTCTGGTCAGTAGTAGATTCCTTCTTTTATTTGTGCTCCTTTTTTTTTATCCAGTATTGTATTTCTCGTTCTGGAGTTTGATTTTGCATGTCTTGTAGAGTTTGATCCTCTAATTTGCTCTGTTGTTGCATGAAAGTTGTTATTGGAGTTTTTTGTGCGGCCTGTTTAGCTGTTTTGTCAGCAAATACATTGCCTAGGCTGACAGGATCTTGATTGTTTGTGTGTGCAGAACATTTACATATAGCTAATTTGGTTGGTAACTGAATAGCTTGTATAAGTTCTGTTAAAAGTCGTGCATGTGTGACTGGTTTTCCTGTAGATGTTACCATGCCTCTGTTTTTCCAGTATTGTGCAAACGAGTGGATGGTTGCAAAAGCATATTGACTGTCTGTATAGATAGTAACTGTTTTGTTCTTCATCAATTTGCATGCTTCAGTGAGTGCGACAAGTTCTGCAGCTTGTGCAGAAAATGTTGCGGGCAATGCTTCTGCTTTTATTACCTGTGTTTGTGTAACCACAGCATACCCTGTCTGGGTTTTACCATATTCATTTTTTCGAGAAGAGCCATCCACATATAAAATTTCTCCTTTGTGTAAAGGTTGATCAGATAAGTCTGTTCTTGCTTTTGCTGTGGTTTCAGCTAAAGCTTGACAGTCGTGAGGCTGTCCTTCCTCCTCTGTAGGGAGGAGTGTTGCTGGGTTTAATGTTGTGCACCTTTCTAATTTTAGATGTGGTTGTGAGAGAAGTGTAGACATACACGCTAAGTGTCTGGCAGGTGACAGAAAATTCATGTTGCTTTGCAACAGAAGTGCTGAAACAGCATGTGGTACTT
>NW_013955210.1:8928-10649 GCF_001266775.1 Austrofundulus limnaeus
ATCACTCCTGCTTTAAGCAAATCTTCTATGACTGGTTTAATGCCCTCCTGTGCATCTGGTTTCAGGGGGTATTGTCTCACTCTCGGTCTGTGTTCTGTTTTAGGCCTAATTACCACTGGTAATGCTCCTTTTACCAATCCTACATCTGACGGTCCTTGTGACCACAACTGTTCAGGTATTTGTTTTGTGAGCAAGTTCTCTTCCTCTTCAGTCAAATAAATCTGTCAGTCATTTGCTTCTGTCATGTGTGTTGCTGCTTTTACTGGAGTTGTCCAAAACAGATTTGTTCTGTACAAACCTGTGCTTGGGCTGTAATAGGTTTTGTCTTTTACAGGCTGCCAATCTTGTGTTCTCTATCCCTGACTCACTAGTCTGCCTAGATCTTCCCATTATGTTCCTTTTTCTTTATATAAAGATATATGAGGCGGACTAAATCCTTTGTGTTCTCTTTCCAAAGCAGGGGGAAGCTCTGCCAATGCTGCTGCACTACTTTTCCCATCAGAATACAAGTAAGACAAAGTGATGTTAGCTGGGGTCAACTTTTCTAAGTTTTTGAAATACTGAACGTCTGGACCTGGTCTTATCATGTATTTCATTGTTACATGAAGTTCGTCTGAGGTGTGTTTGTCATGGATTTGCTGCAGATGCTGTTTAGCTTTTTGTAAAAGTTCTTCTCCTACTTTGGTTGGAGGCTTGTTTGGGATTTCTAATGTGTAATAGTACTTAGGGGTGTTATGACCTTCTAACACCATGAGGGATTTTTTCTCTCCTAATCTTTTCACTGTTATTCCATCAACTGTAGGGACGAGGGATAGGCCTAGATTTATAAGTCCATCTCACCCTAACAGATTTACTGGACAACTGGGCATCATAAGAATGGACATTTGACACGACTTTCCACATGGATCTCTAATCCAGATGGGGCAAGATTCTGGAACTTTGCGCAAATTTCCCTGTGCTGATCTTACTAAAATGGAGGTTTTACTCTGCTGTACCCCCATTATTGGTTGTTTGAGTGTGGTTCTACAAGCTCCACTATCACACAAGAACATTACATCCTGTCCATTTACTTTTAATGTCACTTCAGGTCTTACTTTTTCTTCAAATAAAATGTCTTCCAGGTTCATCACATCTATCTCCGCCTCGCTCTCTTTTTCTTCAGAATAATCTGGTTCTAGTCACGCTGAACTGGAGGGGTTGATGTGAGGATTGCTTCTACAATCTCTAGCCATGTGTCCCTCTTTTCCGCAGGACCAGCAGGCCCTGGGATTTCCCCTGCCCCTAAAGGGTCCTCCTCTCTCTCTTCCTCTGCTTCTTCCTCTACCTCTTCCTCTAATTTGTGGGTTCTGCCAGTAAACAGTGTGTTCATCCTCTTCAACCCAGAAGGTTGCTTTCTCGGTTGATTTGGAGCTCTTTTTAATTTTTGTTACTCTCTCAGCATGAAAAGCATGTGTTAAGTAATCTGACAGTGTTCCATTTGGGAGTCCTATATAATGTTTAGATACCCAATGGTGTATTGGTGAGGTTGACCCTGCATGTAATGCGTTTTTTAACTGCTGTTGGTATGGGCCATTCTCCTGACCATCGTCCGTTAGTCCACTGTGGGCTCTGAAAACTTTAGTCATTCTGACTCTATAGTCATCAAAAGGTTCGTCATCTTTTTGTCTGCAGCGTCCTATTTCAGTATAGTCTGCTCGCTGTCGATATCTTTGTCTGACACG
>NW_013955210.1:11649-11941 GCF_001266775.1 Austrofundulus limnaeus
ATTTGAAACTGGTTCCACATATACTACAACTTTGGTGTCGGCCCTTTCTTCTATTAACTCTGATAGTGGATGTAATAGTATAAGGAGTTCCTGGGTTCTGGAATGTGTTAAGTCTAAAGGGGGGGTAGCTGATCAGATATACGTATCTCCAGTTTCAAATCTTTTGGATCCAGTGGGGGGTAGACCTAGGGTCTCTAACACTGGATATTTTTGACTGATAACACAGTGATAATTTTTATCAGTGGTAGAACCCCACACACTCTGGTTCTCATACCTCTGCATCCACTGATAC
>NW_013955211.1:0-2681 GCF_001266775.1 Austrofundulus limnaeus
AACTGACATAATAAGAAATAAAAGCAGAAATAGATAAATGAAACTTTAAATAAATAAATATATTCTAAATGCACCAAATAAAGTAAAAAGGTGAACTTTACTTCGTTTTAAAATTTAATTGACCTTCATATTTATTTTTCCAGATCAGTTCCAATAAATTATATATTTTAACACATAATTGAAATTTTAATGTTTTTTAATACATATTTTACTTAGTTTTTCCTTTTACTTGTACATGTATTTGTGTCTCCTTAATGCTTAAATTGAATAATTTTTATAATTTTGTCCAACAAGTCTTTTTATTTCTATGTGTTGCATGTTTGTGCCGCAGCAGTTTAGCTTAAAGTTTAGTTAAAAATAAACACACAGGTAATGTTTTCCTCCTTGCCTTTGTTTTAAACTAAACTTTAAACTTTTAGCTAAACTGAGGCACAAACATGCAACACAGAAATAAAATGACTTGTTGAGAAAACATAAAATAATTAAGTATAAACATTTAAATGCATGTACAAGTAAAAGGAAAAACAATTAATATACATTTTAAAAAATTGTAAAATTTAAATTGTGTTCAAATATATGGACTAATTTGTTGGAACTAACCTGGAAAAATAAATATTAAAGTAAATTAAAATATAAAACAGGAGATAAAGTTCTCCTTTTTTAATTTAATTGGTGCATTTTAAGTGTGTTTATTTAATGGTTCATATAATTCTGCTTTTATTTCTAATGATGTCAGTGTTGGTCCTCCGTACTGCAGAAACCTGATAATCATCATATCAGGTGTGTTGGAGCAGCGGACCTCCAGGACCAGGCCTGGTATAAAGGATGTTAGTTGTTATTTTGCACCAAGGAAAAATACAGTAAAGAAATTGTTTTTCTAAACTAGTTAAACTTAGAATGGTTTTTACTAATAAATAAAATGCATCTAATGATCACAATAATCTGAAAAGAAATTGTCTCAAAAACTGAGGGCAGACACTTAGCACATTTTTCTCACTGCCGACCGTGTAGTCCTTACTTTTATTTTGTAATAAAGAAAACCTGGAATGACATTTGGAAAAAGTACTGCTACATAGTTGAGCTCTTTGAGGATCCAATGTACTTAAGCAGTCTTTACTTAATACAGTTTAGATTAAAACACAATTCCAGAGCACAAGTGGTTTTATTGAAAGTATTTGACAGTACTTGTTGCTCTTTGCTTCTCTTACAGGTGCAGGACTTTTTGCACCGCCTCCTTGTACTGCTGCAAGCTGCTCTCGTTATCTCCTTCGTTCTTCAGCCTCGTCACCGACTCCTTAAACTCCTGCACCTCTTTTCTTCCCAGGAGCTGCTCCCTCACTTCCTGCTCGTCCCCGTCGCCGGCCACTTTCGCGTGCAGCAGCGTGTCCAAGAGGTTCTTTTGGGACGGGCTGTCCTCCCAGCTGTACTCCTCCATGTCCGCTCTGGTCTTCTCAGCCTCCCAGGCCTCAATTTTCTAAAGAACGGGGAGGAAAAGAAAAGACGTGGCTCTTTAAAATCCATCAACACATCTTCGATTGTCCTCTAAAATATTTCTCCCCGTGCGCTGCCTGCCTGTCGTCACATTCCCTGGAAAACAATGGGCTCTGTTACGCAGCAGCTTAAAGCAGAGCAGTGACCTGTCCAGGTGTTTCAGATTAATGAGCATTACAGTGGGACATAACTCATCCTCATAAAACCCAGACTGCAGCAGGTCCATGTCCTTGTCTCCTCACTTTTAAACTGAAGACTTTCTCTCCAACCTTGGTTGTTTTTATTTGATCAATAGTAAAAATGTTTTCAGCCGTTATTAGACCTGTGATCCTGATACTCTCTAAGCCAGGGGTCCTCAAACCTTTTGGTTCTGGGGACCCCCTCATAAACCCCAGGGCTGCTTAAAAAATAATTTACTGTCATTTTAACCCCTAAATGCCACGAGGATTTTTTTTTTTTGGTTTGGTTTAGTACACAGCAAAAATGCCAGTGTTCATTTGATAATACACTGTTATTAACACTTTGTTTTAACACTGCTGAAATGTTAATGCGACACCCAATATTGTTGAATATTAAACACTGGTTGGTGTTAAATTAACAATAAAAAAATAGGTGTTTAAATTTAACATTTTCACAAATGTTATTTTAACACCAGCATGTGTGGACACATATAGACACTTTGGTGGGGTTGAAATTGGGTGTTAAAGGAAATTAAGGTGTTAAAAAGGCGCCATAAGATGCCAATACACCATATATTTGAGAGTGTAAATTTAACACTCAAAGTAAAAATCAAACTCTTCGTATTGTTGCTTTAACACTCAGTAGTTAGTAGAAAAGTATAATGGAGTCATCCTTCACACACCAGGACATACCTCTCACTCATGGTGTCGATTTATGGCCAAAAACACAAACTTAAACTTGAACAACTTGATCAAACTGAACAGGAAAACTAACCAGAACAACTCATTTTTACACTTATGAACTTCTTTAATAGTCATAAACTTACAAACACATCAGTTCTACAAGATTACCCAGCATGCCTTGCTGAGAAAATACCTGTCTGACATGAGGTGGAAGAGGGCGGGGCTTTTCAGGATACTTCTTTCAACACTGCATGGTGTCATATAACAACACTGTTAAGTGTTATATAAGACTTAACAGTGGGCAATACAACACTGAGGAAATCAACA